>NC_058062.1:11786944-12086944 GCF_020085105.1 Siniperca chuatsi
GAGTTAATTCTGGAAAAAAAATTAATACAAAAGAAAGTTTTAGTGTACATTTTCTTCTAATTTGTATTTATTTATTAATTGTCTTCTGACAGGGGTGACCGCACTCAGACAGGCCACATCCTTGGCGACCCCAGTCGCAGGGACAATCCAGACATGCTGGACACAAAAAGCATTTCCCCTGTTCCCTTCACCATTGTCCGCATGTTCACTCACATGGCCATGATGCTTGGTGCCTGCAGCCACCTCCAGGTAGCTTAGACAAAATAATGAGTACAATCCTAATGGAGATCATTTCCCCCTGCAATATATTCTTGAGTGTTTAAAGATGCAGTTGTAGTGGACAGCAAAACAACAACAACCAAATACTCACAAACAATGCAAACCCCATCACTCTAGTGTTATAGCACTGTTGATATCCTGCTGTTTGCATTTAAGAGGGGGAGTCTGGTCAGTCATCCACTTTATTTGTGTTTCTAGTCTGTCTCTGCCATCATCAAGCCTCCAGTCCCTGACCCAGGTGCATTTCTACTTGCTCACCTACAAGAGGACATGAAACATCTTATCAGATCCCTGGGTAAGGGGACAGACGACACAGTCAGTGCTGTTCACCTGCTCATCAGCAGCCTCCTGGAACCCCACCAGCAACTAAAATGTAAGAAACAACTTAAAACAAATCTACTGTAAAACCATTATGTGCTGTGTCAATATTTGAAGAGACATAATGATACCAAAAAATAAAGTAATCAGAGTAAAATCCGTATCCACTAATGTAGTGGAGCTCTGTCACTGTTTTCACCTCTATTCTGAAGGTAGTGAAAGTATTTCTAAAGTTTGTTGCTCCTGAACCTTCTCCTACCTAGTTACTAACTAATTTGGAGGCTGCAGGACAGTGACAGAAAATGGGAAAGAGAGGAAATGGGTGCCCTCTAGTGGTCAGAAATTGTGTGGTGTTCATTTTGTAATTTGTGCATACACACAGGATGTTGTAAAGGTGTTATGTTATATGGAGTAAGTCACTCAAGTCAACAAATACAGGATTTGTGGGTCAGGATTGCCCTTTGCAATGTTATTTCTAGCTCTCCAAATGGTCCAGGATGATATCGTAATGCAATTACAAAGGTAACTTACTACAGTAACTTCAGACAGCTGTAAATTATGTACAACATTTTTTATTTGTTTTGAAGCCTGCCTACCTTGGTTACATTTTGGCCCTCCAAAAATTAAACATTTGATTCACTGGATTCCTTTTTACTATTAAACCCAGCTGGTCTTTCTTTTCAGGGCCTGTTCCTTATAACAATCAGCTCTCCACCAAAGAGGCTAGAAATGGATGGGAGATGGAAGTGAGCAATGCCATCATCACACCACAGCTGAAGGTAGAAATACGTTTGACTATGTATTTGTTCTAAAAGGGAACAAGTAAAGCACATAATCTAATTTTAGCAAATAATTCTGCCTGTTTGTAAGAGATCTGCATATAACACGTTTTCTTCTGTCATCTTCTCAACCACAGCACTTGGATAGACAGCTAAAGGAAGTGAACACATTCATCCGGGCTGACTCTCGCATCTCTGCCAATCCAATCATGAAACTCATGTTTGGCGATCCTCGTCTCTTCTTGGCCTCACTTCCCCAAAATTCTCTGATCCATGGTTCTGCTGTGTGGAGCTGCAGGGAGAAAGTGTCTCTGCTGAGCCTCACCCACATTGTAGAGCAGAATGACGGCAGAGACACCCTGCCTGTGCTCTGGAGATTTCTGCATAGGGTAAGAAAACGGTGACCAAACTTAAAAGACAACAAAATAAGCTTGTGTCCTACTTATAGCAGGTTTTGGAGAAGTTACTCCTAAACTGAAGAGTAAAAAATGTCGCATTTCCATTATAATCAGGTCATAATGCCAGTCAATTGCAGTGTTTTAACATATGAAAAAACCTCATACAGTTTCAGTTTGATTCATTCACTAAAAGAGCACTAAACCGTTCCTCTTACTGTCCAACTGCCAAAATCCAGATGGGAGAAGTTCTGAGTTGATCAAAATGTTAAAATGCTCATCTGAGTTGCCCTCACTTAGTACTGTGTGCTCAAAGCTTAAATGCTTTTTTGCTCCAGAATTTGCCTCTCAGGCAACATCCAAGCTGCACTACCACCTTGGTAGAGGCTGTTGGGGCTGTACTGGTTATTCTCCTCAAAGGACGTTAAAAGTGATCAATTCAATTCAAGATAATGCAAACAGAGCTCTTTTTAATGAAGATAGAAAGGACTATATACTGTATGATTATAGAAATTATTATAAAAATATATTGAGCTTCAAGGTTCATTGTTGAAATAGGAAATGGTAGTTTTTTTGTCAAACATTTCTTATATAAAACATAACAATATTTATCAAAAAGTACCAGGTCTCTATCAAGGAAATTATTGGGTTAGTACATTTTCTTTGGTATACTAACATTACTACGGAAAGTATGATAACCAGTTTGAAAATAACTCCCTTTGCGACAGTATTTCTGATCTTGTAGTCTTTCCCACATACAAGAGACAAGTTTATTGGTGTGGCTTCTTCACTTTGGGTGTAATGAAAATTTAAACACGCTATTACTGCTACCATTACATTTAGAATACAACCTTGACTTAATTTGTGCACAGAAAATCACAATGTTGATAATTAGTAATAATGTGTTATTTGCTAAATTGTATACATTTATATTAATTAATAAAATAACATTCATATACTTGTTTTTTTCCATTAAAGAATCTCTGACTTCAATGTTGAAGGTTCCACAGCTTGCAGAAATCATATATCATTTTGTATGCTCGAAAAGCTACCAGTATTTTTGTGAATTACAAAAGTGCACAGATTTTCATAAATTTAGCCTTTTTTGATTTCCACATGCTCGATCAGTTCATGAAGAGCATTTAACAAGCAATTATCTAAACAAACTACTGAGGCATGATGTTTATTTTTTTATTTTTAGGAAGCAGAACTTCGACTGGTGAAGCACCTTCCTGATATCCTGACACTCCAGAGAGATCTGGTCAAGAAGTTTCAAAACATCACTGAGCTGACTTGTGGCACCATTGCCGAATTCCTCGACAGTCAGAAAGCCGGTACTGAAACTAACTGTCTACACTAGTGGTTCTCAACTTTTTCAACTGTATGACTCACTTACACAAGAGATACAAAGTTCCATGCCGTTCCTAATTACCTCTTTCTCAGAAATGTCATAGCTGGCAACATGTAGTTTAAAAACCTTCCTGCCAAGGAATGAGTTGTTTTAACCTGGAAGGAGACAATGATTGAGTATTCTTAAAAGAGCAAAATCTCTTCCACACGTGAGAGCCACTGATGTGAACAACAATGTCTTATTATGCTCTTGATGTGTGTACGCTTTCGTTTTCTTGTGTGCAGTTTCGCTGAAAGCCTGGTACGACAAATACATCAAAATCTTCCTGACAACCTGGAATCAGCTCAGAGTGTCTTTGGCAACTAACGGTAAATACAAACATTAACTCTACATACAACTGACTTTGTTACACTAACACTGGGCCTGTCCAGCATTGTGATCTGACTTTAACTGAAATGTTGTTGTTCAGGTGAGATTAAGATCCCAGCCGAGTTCTGCCAGAAAGACCTGAACCTCAAAAGTGACTTCAAGGTGCTGTTACCACGGCGACAAGGCCCGGGTCTGTGCTCTACAGCCCTTGTCAGCTACCTCATCGCTCTGCACAATGACCTGGTATACTGTCTGGATAAACACACTGGAGAGGAGACCAGGTGGGGGCGCTCATGCCACATTTTTCTCACTTGCACATGTTTGGCTTTAAGAACATAGTGTGTCAACATCTTCCCCAAATGCATACTACAGTACATTTGTGTATTGGTTTTACTGAGAGATTGTTAAAAGGATAGAAAGATAACTTTTTAACTATGTGATAGCCAGAAAGGGGTGAAACCAGAAGAAAAGCATATTTGCAGATATACTCCCATAATACAGAGACACTGTCTCTTGGCTGACTGGTCTGTTTATACCTCCCCCAGCTACAAAGTGAGCCCTGCAGATCTGACTGACCTGCATGTGATTCGGTATGAGCTGGACAGGGACCTGATGCCCCTGGTTCTGTCCAACACCCAGTACAGCATTGAGAGAGGCCAGGAAACTCTTCACGAGTACGACTTGCCCAAGATCCAGCAGCAGATTGTCTCTCGCTTCTTACTGGGCAAACCTCTCATCACTCTCAATGTGAGCAAATGGAAAGCACAAAAATTACTCCCGTTTGTCTGGAAAATTGATAAAATACCATATTCCTCGTGCCCCTGTCGCTTTTTTCCGCAGGGCATTCCAACACTAGTGAACAGACATGACCGCAACTATGAGATTATCCTGAAGGATGTAAAAGTGAAAGTCAAGCAAGTAAGTTGTGATATATGGTACAGTAGGTAATCCACTGGAACTATCATTCATTTATCACATATAGTATATTAAACATGTTGCTGTAGATATCCCCTCATGAGATTATACGACCTGTGTCTGTGTGCCAACAGGAGCCTCTTCAGACTCTCACCCTGTTTGCCGTGGCTGGAGAGCTGCACTCCTACAGTGAGGTGTGTGAGGCCTTGTCCACGCTGGAAGTGGCCCTCGGTTTCCTCGCCATGACTGGGGGAGAGCCTCACATGCAGCTGTCCTGCTACCTGGAGGAGGTGCTGCAGATGAAAAACCAGATGGCTCCGCATATCCTCAAGGTCAGCCTATCTGAGACTCTGGTTATTTTATCCTGTTACACTTTCCCTCGCTTCCACAGAATAAACAGTTGATTGTGCTACTTGGTATACAAACAATTTGCCAAATATGCCACAGAGTTATCTGACTTTCAGTGATATCATGCTATTCTTTTACTCCTTGAGTATTGGATTTAAACAAACAAGGTCTTCATTGGTGTGGGTCTTTTTTACGTGCTAAACATGAGATAGAACTTAATGTTCTCCCTGTTTTGCCCACAGACCCTGAGCATGTGCTGTCTACAGCATTGTGTGGCTCTGTGGCAGCTGCTGGCCTCACTCAAATCAGAAAATGTGCTGCGTCTCAAAAGGGTAAGGCATCACACAATCATTCCAGTATAGATACAGAGGTGGAAATGGTATTATTATTTGTATTAAATTTTGCCATTATAAATGACTTTAGAAATACTTCTGGATAAAAGTGCAGTTATTATTGTTATTATTATTATTATTTTGCATATCCATGCATTCCCTGTGTTCTTCAGGATCCATTTGTGGGAGTCTCAGAGAAGTACAAACAGGCCCTGGGTGAGGATGAACACCGACTGCTGACTGGCTTCTTTTCTAAGAACAGCGCTGACGCTTTCCTGCTGGAGATGCACGAGTTCCTGGTGCTGGTCCTTAAAAAGCCCAATGCACCTGAAACCTACAGGCCTGACTGGGGGTAAAATAAAATGTTTTTTCTAAACTTCTTGTCTAATAAAGATAGATCATTTAAAATGAAAGCGAAAAGAGAGGGGGAAAAATGTTTTTGCTCTTAGTTGAAACAAAGTGGATGTTGTTCCATTCCAAATTTGAGCCACCTTGGCGGAATTTGGCGTGTTGCATGCAAACAAACCTGAAGTTAACTTTGGTCAGAGGCGGCTCTCTACATATGGGAGTTGGTTTTCCTGGAAAAGCCACAGAAAAAAGGTTATTTTGCACATTTTGTACAAATTCCTTTTATTTGATTAGGCTCCGATACAAAGAAAATGTCTATCCCTTTGAACCCATGAAGTTGAAACACTATGCCTCAGTAAATACTGCGTTATTAAGTAACATGGCCATTATCTTAGCATTTTCTATATAGATAATTCTTCAAAATGTACCTCTAGTGCTCAGCCTCAGTGAAGTGTGCTACATATTTATTTTACTTAGGTAAAACAAAGAATTTAAAAAAATTAGAGATTAGTGTGTGTGTGTGTAAGTGTGATGATTTGCAATAGCAATGTCAGATCACATAAATAAAGTGTGTTTTGTCTCTTAAAAGCCTGAAAGACACACTGGTGTCTTACATGGAGCGCAAAGACCTGGACATCCCCCCTGACGTGGAGGAGCTCTTCCCGGAAGAGATCTGCCTGTCCCAGTATGTTGAAGCCTGGAAGTTCATTGTGGCCTTCAAGCAGGAGCGCAGCCAGAGACAATGAAGACAAGATGAAAGGGTTGTTTTTTTATCTGCCTTCTTTCCCTCAGACGAAGTTTACAATCATGATGAATCTGCAGTATTAAAGTGCATGGGTGTGTGATATATTCTGTATTTTACACATATTTATGCAAAGGAGATGTGCCTTTTTAAGAGCACTAATGTTAAGCATCATAGTGCCACAGAATGTGTGTGCAGTTCACATTTACAGCTCACCTATATGAAGTTTTTTTTTGGATTATCTGTTCTTGTTTTGTATTATTTTCCATTTTCCTAAGCATCAACATGTCCAGAGTTTCTGTACAGTTGAACATCTTCTTGCTGGCACTTAACTTGTAATGTGAATTTGTCTGCCCCAAAGAGGCAGAAAAACAATCTGAATTCTACTCAGGTACAAAATGTGGAATAACTCTGTGGACTTCAAATCAAACTGACCTAAGTCACTTTATCAAGTATAATGTGACTTTTCACTTTGTAGAAATTAACTTTTGTCATTTCCATCATGTATCACTGTTTAGTTGTGTTGTGTCAATGTGTCATATATACAGCATATGTAAAAGTTGCACTTGCCTTTCCTCCACTTTTTAAATTAACTTAAATGACTATAAAGTGTATTTCCTTAAAACACAATTTCTTTACATTCCACTTTTGACTTTTTTTTTCATTACATTTTCTTTAATTTTTCGTTAAATGTTCAGCATATATACAGAAGACAATATACTTTGTGTTATTGTCTTACTTGCTTGATTAGCTATTTTTTTATGGGTTCTTGGTAAAACATCCTGATTACAATAAACCATAAATGTCACCTTTGTGTGCTTGTTGGTGTGTGTTTAGTGTATTATGAGATAATAATACATAACAATACCTACATGTTTCAAACAGTGTCTTATTCACGTATGCTGGTGTGTCGGGTCTCAGTGCTGCTTCCTCCCCTTCCTGGCTAACCACTGAGTAATATTATCTTAACTTTAATTATTTGTCAATATGGTACAGCAGTATAATTATATTTTGATGTATTATAAATGTTTCCATCTGACATTGTAGTCAAATTAGATTATTTCCTCAGTCACCTATAAACTGGACTAAATCCTGATGTCAAAGTCGAGTTTGACAGTAGAATATTTTGCTCTGCAATGTGAATATCGTGCTTAGATTCACCTCTGAGACTAATATCATTTATGGACATAAGCAGGTTCTATCGGGTCTTTTGTCCTTTTTGTTTCTTGTGTGATGTTGCCATCAGCAACAGGGGTACCAGCCAAATTACAAGAACAAAAAAAACAAACATATCTTCTTACTTACCTCTATAGTGTTACCTTCCCATACAGATCATTTTGGTTTTACTTTGCCAGATTTTGAGATATCCATCTCATATTTCTGTTGCTACCCCTATACAATGAGATTGAATGAAATTTCATTTTTGGTGCTCACAACATTAAAAAAGGTCATTAAAAAATCCAAAACAGTGTGTCTCCGCAGAAATGTCCAGGGATGGCTGAATAATCCACAGACATGACTGGTCTGTTTTCTTTGAAACTACTCTACCAAAGAAATTTGTTAGCACAATTGGGTAGATCTAAATTAAGTTGTACTTGGTACCTTATAATTCCCATTATGTAAGTACATTTGGAAAGAGAGTGTTATACAGTAGATTTTCAACTGCATTACCACTGTAGGTCACAGTAAATTACTCCCTATTTACATGTTACATCACTGCCAAAAGCCAACAGAGGCTATCCATGATGGAGTGCTCAGGAAATGGCTGCCTGCCTAAGGTTACGTGACTTTCTGACCCTCTGTTGGTGGGAGCTAAATGTGTTTCTGATCAGACTGATGGAAATGATAAGGACAAGACAGCCGCAAGACTGCTGCTGGACAGCTCCTTAATTCAATTTCCTCTATACCAAAGCAACGTTTAGCATAACAATGACAAATGGAAGCATACATACTTCTGTGAAAGTAAACCATGGCAGTGACCACCCTCTGGAAGTCTGCAGTCAGTTTAAATGATGTCCATAAGCGTAGTTATAAACTGTAGGGCTTCCAGATTACACCCAAATACCATTCATGTTTATCTCAGTGGCATAATGATGCATCTATTAAGCAGAGAATCAAATCTATAAATCATCATGAAATAGACAAGGCCCCACTTGCAGTCGTGATTCATTTCAAGTTGACAGGCTGAAAACCAGAGCTGTCAGCCAGCAGATTCCACCAGGTTAAGGTGATGCTGACATGTGCTATCTAGCCATGTCCTTGCTGCTCATTAGCAAACCCAAATGTGGAAGTATTGTACATGGGGTTAATAAACACACCCACAAATGGGTCATGAGGCGTGATTTGCGCAACTCAGTCCTGTAGAACAAGCCTCACTGAGCAAGCTCAATCACTTTCACTTCCACTTCTGTAGGCTTCAAAGCCACCATGCCAGTGGTACAAAGGGAAGGATACAAAGACATTCCAAATTCTCTTCCCTGCTCTCTGTTTCCTTCTTGTCTTTGTCTCTTGATGAGGAGGAATTAGGGGCAAAATTACTGTGCATCGTGGCTCACATTTAATGATATTCATGGTTGATGGGCAGTTGGGATCAGGTCACAAGCATGAGGGTATTATGATTAATACTTATTCTGGTTTGCAGCTACAGTATATTGGAAGATTTGACTGTTGTGGCTGCGTCTTTTCAGAACTTTCAGTGCTTTGTTAAATAATTTAGAAAGTATTCAGCAAAGAGGAATTTGTTTGTAGTTACAGGTTACAGCATATGCCCTCCTTATACAAGAGTCAGAATGATGGGCATTTAGGGGTCATTGTGTCTCCAAGTAAGTAACTCTGCTGCGTCATCAATGTACCGACAATCAGGACAGGTCAGAGTTGTTCATTTATTAAAACATTGGTTACATGAGCAATTAGACTCAAAACCAGTATTAAAGACTGTATGTGACATTTGACCCCTCCATTTAAAATGATCTGGTTTTGTTTTAAACATACTTAAAACAAAATCAGTTTTCCTGGCGGCTCGATGGTTAAATGTTTGGTTTGAATGTGGCCAGCAAACCTTGTTATATGTAATCCTACGCTCTTTCTCCACTTGGTTCCTGTTGCTCCCTTGTCTGTAAGCTGTTATGGAAAAGGTAGATGATGTCACAAAATAGTATTTAAAAATTCAGCAATGTTAAATCTAGGTCAGCAATCTTAATCAATTCTTCCCTTCATACTTGTCTTGAGTTACTCCTGTGTATCAATTAACCCTGTGAACTTTGCAATCCAAGTAAAATAATATGAAGTTCAGCTTTGAATCGTCACTGTGCCTTGATCTGTGGAGGAGCTTCAAACTTGACCCTTTGCAAAACAGCCTCACATATTCATCAAGTTTACACCTTGGGGATCCAATGTCATTCACAGGCGCCATCGCCAATCAGACGCTCTCAGCCAAAAGGGAGATTTTAATGATTGTGGTATGAAATCAGTACCCCGAAATGCCCCCGAGACCTCAGAAAGCACACCAACAGGCTACTGTATTTTCTATGGGGCATTACATTATGCTTTACTGGCGGTCTGGGGAAATGTTTTCTTTAAATTAGCCCTTCAGGGTGCTGCTGTTATTGCATTATCATCAAATTAGTGTATTTTAATTACTACGTCATCTGAAATGTATGTGCCAGTAGGTCACAGTGGGGTGAGAGCAGAGACCGTGTCCAAACTCTCAGGTCGCCCAGCATGCATTGCAATGCTGAGACGAAAGAGAGAGAGAGAGAGAGAGAGAGAGAGAGAGAGAGAAACCTCAGTGAGCACATCTGTGAATTATATTAGCTAATTGGGTGCACTTCTCCTTGCACTCAACACTTGAGTTGTCCTCCAAGCACAAGGAAGAAATTAAGAGCACTGCTGCCATGTTGTTCTATTAAATACGTGAAGAGAAAATACAATTACTAGTTAAGTGGGAACATACCACATGGGATTATGAGAGAGGCACAGCATTTCAAGACTTCAGAGTGAGTTATTTTCTTTTGCCATGCGCAATGAACAGGTTTCCCAGCAACACCAATGTAAGATGTACATGCAAACAGAGGGCAGAAAACAGACAACAGTATTGCAGAGAACATTTAATAAAGATATCCTTGCATCTAAAATTCATGTGCATTCAAGCTATACAAAACAAAATTGTGCAGTCAAAGAGATCATCAACTCTGATTTGAAGCATCTTTCGTTGCTCATTCTGAACTTGCCTCTCCTGTCCTATGTTTGCTGTAAAATACAGATAAAACAATTAAAAGTCTTCCAAAAATAACAGTTACCTGCAAAATTATGGACTTTCCTAAATGGAAAATGACTGTTTTTGCATAATACTGAGTCCCCAGTCCTGTTGCAAAACTCACCTTGGGCAGAGAAATCTTAACTGTACCTGATTCATTACTACAGCTTGAATTTCAATACCAAACTGTCTGCTACAGGCAGACACCTCAGCCTTTGCATTCCCTAACAATAAAACTGCATATTGAATTAGATTGTTAATGTAAGGTGAGAACGTGTTTGAGAAGCCCAGAAATCTGTCTGGCATTTCCCAAATAATAAGAAGAAGCAAATGCAAGATAGGGTGTCAGTCACTGAGTTACATTTACATTGTAAGAAGCTCTTGCTGCTCTCACAGACTTTTGTTTTGGGGGGAAAAAACTCTGCAGCAAAAGGTAAAGGCACTGGACACAAGCCAGAATTGCACATCCGTACATTTTGTTTGTAGGGAAACAATTTGGAGCAGTAGTCTCAAGGCTGGGAGACAAATACTCTTACAGAATGGTTGTCAATCAATACAGAAAGGTTTCTGCTCTGCTCGAATACCAGCCTCTTGTTCCTTCAGGAGGTCATGTTTGCTATCAGGTGCTAGTGAGCTACAGCAGAATCATAACTAATGTTGCTGCCATCACTTTGGGTACATGTGTACATTTTGTTTTTCCAAAGATGGCAGTTGAAGCCATTTACCATGTAGAGAGAAACTTTTTTGTGACTTTGTCCCGCATGGGCAGCTGCAAGTAGTCATGTAAAGGGCAGTGTCTCATGAAGACTGCTGAGCTAGTAAGCAGATGCCAATCAATCTGCTACTCTTCAGCAGATCCTCAGCTGTCCCTAGTTTCCCAGCAGATAGGCTACTGCATGAAGAGCACTTCATGTTCACCTTTAAGGTGGTGCTTAGAGCCACCTAACTTTCCGGTGTTGGCAAACAGGATGACTTAGCAGACCTGTCAAGTTCCCACCCAGGTTTTTTGCCTCTCCACTCTGATTGTGTGTGTTTGTTCCTGAAAGCCCTGACTCTGTCTCTCTTTTCTGCCGAGCGACAGATGGCTGTTCTTTAAAAAAGAGCTTGCCATCTTCATACTTTAAGGTTCAAGTCATAAAGGTCACAAAATTGTTATTATGTAAGATTTCCAGAAAATTGACAGTATAGAGTTTTCATTATTGGAGGGGTTTGGATCGTGTGACATAAATCAAACAACAAAGTATCAGTTTACATCAAGGCTGAAAAACGCTTGGAGTTCTTACAACAGAAAACTCTCCTTTGAAAGAGAGAAAACAGTTGCTGCCTGGCACACAGCAAAGTGTGTTATATAATACAATTAAATACTGTTCTCTCTCTTCTGTTTGTCCCCTTGTCTTTTTTCCAGTTTGCTTTCTCTCACACTCTTCTTTCTCTCTAGCTTTCTTGCATCTCTCTTCATTCATTCTCTTTTCCCTGATGTGCTTTGTTATCTGACGGCCTTTGGCTGTGAATAGATAATGAGGTTTTGTTTACCATGGGTACCAAAGGATTAGAGTGATTACTACTGGTGCCACTGTTGTAACAAGCCGGGGAAGCCTTCCACAGTGTATAGAGGTGTTGACAGTTATCCTGTACAAGATTAGAGAACTTGGATTATGGGTTGTTTTCCCCACCTGGTGATGAGAGACTAGAAGAGAAGGCTGAACATCACAATGCCAAGACCCCGAGGAACAGGGCTGTCCTGGGTGAAAGTAATCCACAGCCTCCATATTTCTGTTCAACACTGAACATTGTTCATTCTTCAGAGTTGTGTTAGCTGTAGCCCATAATATGCAGTCTTAGTTGTGGAAATGACGTCACTTTCTACCTTGACCTTTCACCTTTGTATTCCCTGATGCCTGTGGTGGCTCATAGAGGAAGATGGTTCTTCTGCCTCCAACTAAGCTCTCCTGTGGCCAGGGCCCAAGCCGGTGTTCAGTTTCACAGCGCCTCTCTTCTTGGCCCCAGCACAAATACACAACACCCTCTCCGATTGCACTTGATAATATTTATCCTCAATTATAATTCCACAGATATGGATTCTTGAGTGGAGTACAGTGGCAGCAGACAAAGCAGAGCGGCCTTGAGCCCCCGACTAGGCCTTGCTGAGGTCGGTTCCTGCATGAACCCAACTCTCTTCAGCAGTGGAGCAAAATAAGCAATGTAGCCATTAAGAGGTCCACTGCAGTAGGGTAACACTTGGTTGTATATTTGTCCTTGTGATGAGTGTATGCATTGCTATAGTGAAATTTGAAACCAGCTAGAATACACACTAAGTGTTGCATGTGAGGGGTGGTCACAGTTTAAATAAATGAATCCAGCTTCTTGTGAGCTGCAGCCTCGTCTGTATTGACCTCCAAAATTATGGCAATGTCAAAGATAAGTGTATTAATGACTTCAGTTGAACAGCACGCCATAAACCACCACCAAGTCGTAAATCGGTCAAACACACATAGGTATGAGAAAAAACCCTGAATGGAGAGACTCTCCTCAGTATCAGCCATATTAGGATTACTACTATTTACACATATAGTAGATACAGAGCAACATAGTGTTGTTTTGGATTAGTGTTTGTGTCCAACTGGCAAATGTAAGTCCAATATTCACTCTCTTTCAGCTCTGTTTTTGGTCTCCACCGACTCCTGTGGGAAATAGATGGCTCTCTACCGTTTGGTGCTAGGCAGATTATCTGCGGCCTAACATGCATGAGAGCAGTGAGAGTAAACCAAAACGATAAAGTTGCGGGTCGGAAAACCAAAACAATGAGCTGAAAGATGTTACAACACTCGGTACGTGAGGGGAACTTCAGAGTCAGGTGATAATCTGTGTGTCTGTGTAATCTTTGTAGGTTTTTCACTATGAGTGACCCCTTTCACGTACAAGTAGTCATGTGATCCATTGTTAATATAAAACCATTAACTTAAGCCAATATAAGAGTTAACATTTTTAAGTAGTGTTTAAGTTTAAGTATGCTAAATGTGCTACGTTAAACTCAGTGACCCAAAATATCATGTTAGCTAGCTGTTCTTTACTACATGACGTCAGGGTAACCTGTGACTGTGAAGGAGACTCATAACATTGCATGTATTTTGGGTAAAAATCCAATCTGTGTTGTACCTACAGACCTTATTGCCTCAAACTGTGGCACCCAATGTGTCTTAAGATCATTCGTCTCATTTCTGGTCAGGCTGCATCCAGTATAAGCTGAAGCTCTTATTGAGGATCAGTCTGTGATTTGTTGATTGTCTTGGCTATTAGAGATGGCATCACAGGGTTTTCTAGCAGGGGAAGTAGATGGAAATAATGAGGGGAAGGAACGGCTGCCAGTCTCTGCTTTTTTAACCTGCACACACATAGAGAGATCTGTGTGTAATATTGTTGTTACTGGCAGGGCCTATTTTGGGCAAGTCAGCACTACCCTGTGATGCCCAGGAACGACATGCGTGTAATTTCCTGCCAGGGGCAGTCATTTGGTTATTACTGCTGCTCACTGGCAACCCGCTCATGTTCTGTCTCTGATTTCCAAAATGAAACATGTATATTTTTCTTTTGTCGACAGCAGCAATATTTCCAGGCAAATCAAGATTGCGGATCGAGAAGGTCTGAGGTCTTAGAAAACTTCAGTTTATAATGAAATGTATGAAATGTCTGAATCGGACCATTTAGAAATATGCTCCAGAAGTGCTCTTGGCTTTGAAAAATAGCCTGTTTACTCTACCTTGTAATGTCCCATAGGATGGATTTCTAAACTGTATACATAAAGCTTGCACAAACAAAACAGAGTAATTACAATATATCTTGAATTACATGATATTTAGCTGGTGATAACAGGAAGGTCACATGTAATTAAATGTTATTAATGAGCATACTGACTAAAATGAATGTTGTTTGAATGTTCAGTATCTAAAGAGAATCAGCTCCACCTTTCTTTCTCAATGTGATTTGTAGAATTCATTGGCCTGATGGGGCCACTGTCTGCTTAGATTACATTCAACCATTAGAGAGACATAAATATGGTTTATGTGAAGTCTGAGGCTCATTCTCAGTGAGATCAGTTCCTAGTGTACAACACACAGTGACAAATCGTTTGATTGGAAGATTTAAACAGTTTGATGTTCTTTGTGAAATTAGATTTAAACAAGGCTATGCATTTGCGTAAAATGAAAGTGACAAATTTACAAATTGTGATGGTAATGACTGCCAGATTCCCAATACCAAATTCAGTAATAAAGCTTTTGGTTAGCCATGACACAACAAAGTAATCGAAAAAGATCAAATGCAGAGTTTGAAAACAGCTCCATCCATTAAACAAAGTGTGAGCATCAACTGATTCCACCCAGTTTACTGGCAATTTATTTCGCTTTGGTCCCCCATTATTAAGAAAAAAAGCAAAACAAAAGGGACTGGCACAAAAAAAATAGCCTTGAAGTTTTTAAAAGGCAAGAGGTTCACCCTCACAGGACCCCACAGCTGAGCATCAGTATTCCGCAGCCATCAGATAGTTGGCTTGGTTGATAGCACAGCCGGTGGTGTGGGCTGTTGGCCAACAAAGACTAATGGCTGAATTACTGGCCACAAGCAGCTGGGCCCATCAACCAATTGACATGATCACATGAGGGTATATGTGTTTACACTCTATGAACTTTTAAAATCATGACGATGGAAGAAGTGAATTGGTGAAAATAGCAGCACTTCTCTCTGTGCTGAAACATTACGATTATGTGGTGTGGAAGGAGACATTTGTGCTCTCCTAACACTGTGATACAGCAGGAGAACAGCCATGAGATGTCAGAATACACTCTAACTGTTCATAAAGGGGAGGAAGGATCATGCCAGCCTTTTGACCTCAGGGTCTCAGGCTCAGCTGAGAGGTTCTGCAGTGGATAACAGTGATGAGCTCATGAAAACAGAAGATACAATACATAAAATTTGAGAAGGCTACATAGCATACAGCCTTATACAGTGCTACTGTTTATCGTATTTTTCACTAGTTTTTGGTTGCTAATGCTATGGCAACTATTGTGTATTTGACAGACTAAGCTAACACACTCACAGTGAAACAAATGTACCCAATTACACATGAGACACACACATCAGACAGAGCTGTAAATTCTCTTGACGCAGACGGAAATGAAGGTCATAGTTTGTGTCTTTATCCCCAGACTAATTGAATAGACTTTATCAGTTGTGCCAGGGCTCTCTGCAAACTGTTACACTTCTCGAGGTGAGGAGGATGAGTGGTGGAGGAGGCACAGGTGATAACCTGGGCCTCCCGCCCATGCAGATATCACATAACTGTCTTCTTACTGTGAGGTAACCAAGGTCATTTCAGCTTGTGGAAGACAATTTTTTGTTTAAGTACTTGTTTAAGCAAATTGAGCAACTTTGAATGGGTATGAAAAGGGGACTGATTGCCCTGTGATTCATTCAAGCCCATGCACACAGGTTCAAACCCGCCTTTGAATCAGAATCAGAATCAGAAATACTTTATTGATCCCTGAGGGGAAACTCTTTAAATTAGCATTGTACCAATAATAAAAATGGAATTTCTGAACTGATCATCATAACCAATAATTATTTTCTGGTTGTGGTCGATACTTGATTGGAAGAGGATGTCATTTCACACTATTGTCTGCAGTGTTCATGGACAAAGAGCAAACAGACGATGCACTCTCTCGATGCACTCTATGTAACCATATTTGTTTCCACTCATGCCTTCACAGTGTTCACATCTTCACACATCAACAAATTGAAGGAGATCAGAAGAAATTTATTCCAACGGAGGGCAAATAACGCACCAAACAGACTAGTGTCCCCTTATGACCGTTAGACCTGTTTGTCGATGGATGATGGACATTAAAATATGCTGTGTAAAAAGATTGGCACAATGAGGATTTTTTTCACTGTGGAAAGTTAAGCATTGGTTTATGTTGATGGTGTGTGATAATCCTGATCCTATAAATTGCGTGAATAAATATTGATCTGACTTCATGCAATGTTTCAAGGGCTACTTAGGGGATAATTTGCAGGGACCAAGGGCAGAACATTAGCATTTCCATCAGACATTTTGTCATATCCAGAAGAGAATACGATATCTATACCAGATACTGTAGTTATATCCCAATAACATTCCATATTATCAGCAATAATTATCAGATGAAATTTCAGTTTATCACTGTATAATATATTCGTTAATGGCCGTCAATGTTTCATGCACCACTTTGAAAACAAGTTCAAGATTCCACAGGGAGGAGAGGAGTAGTTTGTCATTTTAAGGACATTTAGACACATCAGTAGATCCTTTTCAGTCCTCTGGGTCAAACTAAGGACTCAGCAGTTCTCTGAGTCAGGCTTACTATGTCAGACCTTGACACCAGACCAAAATCTGGTCAACCATGTAAATGTTTGACATACGTTATGCAGACAATCTCAAGAATAACATTAATAAATCTGGTAAGGGGCAGGATGGAAGGGAAGGAGGCTGCTTGGGGGTAAAAAGTGAAACAAAAATCAAATAAGTATTTCATTTCCTTTTGAACTTTCGGAGAAGCCTCAGTGTGCGCCTGCTTTACATCACTGTGTGATGACTTTAACACACAGCCTTCGCCCCCCCTTTGGACTCATCTATCTGTAGGTCTTTAGTGCAGATAAGCAGACAATGAGGGATCAGAGTTCATGCCAGAGAGGTGTTTAACATACTGTCTCCCTCACTGCAGAGCAAGAGCTGCCATTTAATCACCTGTCACGAGGAGAGACACAGAGAGAGAGAGAGATAGGGGCAGTGTCATTCAGTTTGGGCCTTTTTCTCATGCTTTTAGGATTTATGTTCACAATGGCCCTATGTGCTGAAAAAGGATATTCTGTTGATCTGTTTCTACCTTGCAAACATGTAAATCTGTCATTTGAATAAAGAATCAAGAGATCTTAATATTTCAACAGAATGTTCCCTGAGTTCAGAACAGCTATCAGAGATTTATAGCTATCCACTCCTATACATCTCCTCTCTGCACTCCTTACGATCTTCATCTGTGATAACAGACAATTTATCTCTCCCTTTATCATCAATGACAGGACCCATTCCTCCCAACACATTAAATAAACCTCACAGCTCTGTTAAGCACATATGAAAACAAACAAAAGGTATATGTATGGCTCTGTTATGGGCAGCAAAAAAAAAAGATTCTTTGGCTGTTTTTGAAAGCTATTACATATTTGAAAACATCCTTTTTGACAATGATCAGCGATCCTTTGAATTGTTATTTTCTCAAACACTATTACTGAGAATTTCTAGGCTGTGGAACACACACCGGAAATATGAAAAAAATTGGCTTTTTTTACTGTACAAGTACAAACCTTCCATTATCATTGTCTTCTCATACTTTAAGTAATCTTTTGAATTCAGTTGTCTGTTTCTGTTTTTGCAGAATCTATTAAATAAAACTGAAAAAATAAGGAAAACAACATTGTGGAGCTGATGTTACAAAGCCTCCTTTTAATGCTCAAGGCCACAAATCAGACATCCAGAGCTTACTGGTTCAACCCCACATAACACAAAGTGTAACAGTTCATGTACATTAAAGGTGGGGTATGCGATTCTAATCCTATACACGTCTTTTTGTCAAATTCAGCGAATATCTCCTCACGGTCTGCTAGCTGTCCCTTCTGTGTGTGCGCTGAAAAGAAATCTGGTGTTTGTACACAGTCCTGGCTCTGTAAATGGGAAATAATCAAAGTGGCTCGAAACGAGACACACAACACTATTCCAGCCATGATTTGTGTGTCAGGTAACGTTAAATGACTTGCCTACAGACATTCAGCTTACTTTGCCAGGAGATGCTGTTGTTGTGATGGTTGCTATAGTAGCAGGAGAGTTGTGAGCATCGCTGTCTGGAGCTGGGAAACCATCTCGTCCTCTCTGGCTGTTAGCTTTGCAGCAGCAACTGTATGGACAATTAGCTAACCCACAACCTAGCTAACGTTAGTTACATTACTTGCTGTGTCGTTGTTCGCTCTATATTATGGTATTTGTCATGGTATTGGATTTCTCTAGAATCGCATACCCGACCTTTAACTCACACACGCAACACACACATTCAGAAACACAAAACACCAGTAATTTTTGTGTCCTGTCATGCAGACACACAGGCTCAATTATTCCCAACCGGTGGCTCATATTCCAGTAAGGGAGCTTCTATTAACATACAAAAAAGACATTTTCTCTTGTTTTTTCAGACCCTTTGTCCAGTAATCAGCACAGATGTGGAAAGGTTGTTGATACTAATGCTGTAAGGCAGAGCATTCCGATGCGCTGCTGATGGACTGTTTACTTGGACAGTTCTCCTGCGATTGAGAGGTGATGATGGCCAGAGGGAAGTTGTCAGTCAGAGTTGGCCGGTGCTGCCGGTGTTAACAGGTGTGAATGTGTCTCCGTGTCTTTAGCTGAGCTGTATGGAAATGCACATGTTCGACAGCTGCAGGGAGTGTGTTTGTATATGTGTATCCTAATGGTAGGGTGGTGGGATTATTCTCTGAGGGACGAAGCCCTGTATCCCTCCCTCTATTTTCTGTGAGTCTGTCAGCGCTGCAGCTCCTCAGGGTCTCACTGCTCCAATATAGTGAATCAATATGTCAGCTGAATTCTGCTCCTAAAGGTGAAGGTATTATAATCTTGGTCCAGACGTGACCAGAGAGCCACAGGAAGTCAGAGCGCCGGTCCTGAACTCTTGTGTCACCCTGCATGTCCCCTATAAAGGCCACCTCTGAAAGTCAGTAAACTGTGAAGGCGGCTGTGTGGCTGGCTATTCGGAAAGCCAACTTGACTTCCTCTGTGTCAGCCACAAGGAGTTGGGTTTTCAGCGGATTTTTGCAATATGGCTAAAACTTGTGGTTTTGGAATGGCCAGCCATATTATCTACTGCACTGGCTGAGCTCACATGAATGGCAACTTGAGCTTTATTCTGCGCAGATTGTGGTCAGTGGCCCTTAGCTTGTTAGTCTAACATCCAATGCAGTGCTATTTATGACTAGGCTATATACAGGCTAGTGGTATGAATAAAAAAATTATAAATTAATGTTTGAGAAGCAAGGTTAGATAGATTTAAGACACATTTTCAGAGCATGTTTAATGAATTAATCATAATCTAAGGACACAGAGCTTTTTTTTTGCCTATGATCAGAAATGTGTAGGGTTATGCAGTACTATATCTTATACTATATCTCTGTACTATATCTCTCAAATACATTGCATAACACTCCATACTGCAGTCAGAGGGTGATTTCAGGCCACTGGATCTCATTGGGACACAGTAACACTTACAGTAATAGCTTTTGCACTGTGTTTGCCATGGAAACTGTCAGTGGTATATTGACACGGCATCTCACTTACCCAGCGGTCTACATGTAGCAAGATTCTGGATGCCTGTCTGATCCCAGAGACGTCAGCCTTCCTAATCATCACATCCTGAGGAAGATGGAGGACGCCAGGGGATGATGGCATGCCTGCTGTCACAGCATGGGACAGCATGAAGTAATCTATGCGCTAGGGAGCTCCTCCCTGTGCTCTGCCCTATAGGGCTTGGCAGGAACCAGTAATAGGCAGTGTCACAGAATAACTGAGGTCTATTTTTTTGTCTTTTCTGCTCATGTGTAAACCGCTTTCATTTCTGCCCAGGCGTTACCATTGGCATCTGCCAATTTTTGCATCTTTGACGTCAATATTTGGTTTTCTCTTTGATACTATAAATGGCCCATTTGCTTTTTGCCAGGACTGTTGAAATTTATTCATTATGCTCTGTCACATCCAAGACAGCCAAGCTAGGACACACAAACTATCTAGTTTTGGTTGCGTAGAATAAGTATGTTTGATAGAAGAAGACATTTGTCTAGTTTCATAACACAATGGCCAGCCAAAAGACTGATCAGTAAATTGCATGTTGGATAGATTTACTCTCTAAGCTCCCTAAAGACTGTATCCTCCAATCCATTCCTTACAGCATTACCCATTGTTTTCTAACTATTGAATAAGATACAGCTACTTACACAGAGAAGCTCTATTTGTCTATCTGATGTTCTTAAATTTCCATGGACCTTGAAATTCCAAAGGCTTTCATTGACAGAAAGTATTCCACTCCCTCCCCCCAACATCTGTTTAAATTAACCTTGGTGAAAGTATTTTCTGCACATTTAGCCATTGTTATTTCTCTTAGCTTTTCTATGGAGGATATAATGACCAGCAACAAACAGGAAATTGGACCATGGTGCCAAACTGTGCCACAACTTGTCCTTACTTTCATCTACAAACTGAAGAAGCCAAACACTCACCTTTATCCTGTCTTCAAACCAACTGAAGAAATGATGCCCACTCTTGGAAATGGGGAGGTAAGCTTTTTTGAAAAGCACAAACACAAAGACAATTCAAAGTTTTACATGAGGCATACTATACATTGAAACAAGTATTTTTAGGGGTCAGTTGAAAAGTATAAATAAAGGAATTCCATGAAAAACTTTATTATCTGTATTAACAATAGAGGACACAAGTTTGTAGCAAACGGTTTATGATTAATGGACTTGTTTGGGACCTTTGATTAGTATCCACATTATAGTAAATATCTTGTGCATAAAGTTGTGCCAATAACTGTGTAAATGCATAAAACACTTTCTGATTAAATTTGTCTCACTGTTTACACAGTTATAATGTGATATGATGTGAATGATAAAACGTTTCAGCTTTACTGACTAATTGCAAAATGAAAAAAAAGTCAATTTTTCTCTCCTGCAGTACCCTCGCTGATCTAGTGATGGCAATCTGGCTCCATTCAAACAGGTATGCTCGAACCACTTGACAAGTTTTTAAATGGGCCTCTGTCCCAGCATTTTCAGTCCAGGAAAAGGAGAATTACAATAAGTTATTAAGATGTATTGACACCAGATGTGCCCTGCCCTTATTCTCGAGATGGAGCAGAAAGGTTCAAGCACTAATTGGCCATCTGACCAGCCAACATGGTTCACAAACAGTCGATTAACACATGCACATATGAATACATACATGTATGCACACATGCATTTCTGTAGCCTCACGCTTACAGGTTTCATTAATGTCACACTGATTTCATAGAGTTGCTACCATGATAACTGGTACAAGGCAGAAAAGAACATATATATGATTTGATACTGTTTTCTAGGGGGTTCTGTGTACATTTAATAATAACACAAGCGAAAATATATATAATAATAAACTCACAATCTTTCTTATTATAATTGTTATGATTTTTTCCCCATATTTCTCACAGAATTACAGTACATATATATATTCTGGGCTCGCCTTTGTATCTATAGGATTAGATTAAGAATGAGATTTACCCCCATTTACATACACAGGGAAACTAAATATTAGAAACATCTTTTAATAATATGCAATCCAATACAACACTGCTACAAACTACAGCTTCAAAAATATCACATACCTAGCTTAAATCCTCTAACAAAGTGTTTAAGGTAGTATTTTTTGCAGAGCTTTAAATTGGATTGCATTACATAGTACAAGTTTCTATATTTCTGGTCACTGAGTGTGGTTTTCTCACATGTGAGTGCAGCATGTTTGAGTATGTTACTGGCTCCCACATACTAAGTTGTTAACCATGGCTGTTTCTATAACTGACAGCAGTGTGCGGTCAAAGGTTATCAGCAAGAATCCTCTCTGTCAGATGATGTCATTGATAACAGACTGAGTGAGGTCCCTTCAACATAAACAAAAGCTGAAAAAACGCCTGCCATGACATGCATTTAGATTTTCCCCCAGGCTGTAGATCTTCCACATGAATTTGTGTTTGGGATGTGTTCATTTTGCATAATGGTTACTGAGGACGTCCCTCAAACCACAGTATCTGGCTTTGATCACCCCTTTCTTTTCACTGGATAGTTAACCTTTACCTAACAAAAACCCTTAATTGTTCAAGATCTCTAATTCTGCTGCAGTTACTAACTGCCAGAATACTGGAAATGCACAGATAAACAATGGATGTCTGACCATTGTTAACTGACTGAACATCTTTACCACACTTTGGCATGGACTGTGTGTACAGCTGTGCACATTTTTGGAACTGAACAGAGGCAGTTATGGTGTTGTTGGTAAATAAAACTAAACTGAACATGCTTTTACTTAGTCCCTTTAAACAGTTGGGGACACACAAACCAGCACCTATACAAAGATCTTCTCTGTGCTTTTTGATTTGTCCAGTTTCTCTTTATTTTGTTTTGTGTACATCTATTATAATATAGTCCTTTGGGCAGCGGATTTGAAGACTAGCAGTAATTGTACATATCAGAAAAGGAGAAGACAACAGAATAAAGTAGGCTGAGTGATATGTTTTACTGTAGCTTTAGGTTTAGTTAAGTATTAAACTAAGTGTTGCACATTTACACTATTTCTGAAAGTATTACCAAAGGCTTTCATTTGATTATTGAATGTCTTCAGGGATTTCCTTAAACCTATAGAAATGGCACAATTTGAAAAGAAACTATTCAAACTACTGTTAACATAGTGTAGGATATGCTCATGTGCATGAACACAACATTCAGGATACTCAGCAGGGCGTCTTTTTATTGCTCGTAATATGGGCTAAAATCATTTGTTCAACAGTAGTTGAAAACCTCCTTAGCTTCTATCAGGCAGGAGGGGGCTAAGACTTGGCCAGTGTTAAAACGGCAATGTGGGCCCAAGGTGCCATTAGTGGCTGTGGAGCAGCTGGAAGTGATTCCAAAAACATGGCGAGAAGGAGGCAGTTTAAAACCACATGGTTTCAACTGGGTTTTCACACTGTTCTTGGCAATTTACAACTAATGGCTTCACGTAGCTTCAATGTGACTTTGTTTGTTTTCAACAAGAAAGACAACAGCGATGTCCGGATTAAAGATGTGCAACCGTGGTTTAACGCACAGCACAGCGGCTTGGCTACTGTATCGTAGGTGTTAATAGGCTTATGGAGGGTACATGATCCCACATGGAGAATGAAAGAAGGCCAGAAGGCCATCTGCTTCCTGTCTTTGACCCAGAGAGAGTTTGTTTTGGGTGTCCAAAAGTGCTGCCTTGATGTTGTTGTAGATATTGCACAAGCCAGATGTTGATTTCTTTTTTTAAAGTATCATTTTATCTGTGTAAGCTAAGCAGTAGTTTGTATTAATAAATATATATATTGTATAATAAATCTAGATATTGAGAATGGTGAAAAAATGTGGATCTTAGCTCCACAGATATTTATTTATATTTGCATATCATATATATGTACAAATTTGTGTGATGTTGGATTGTGTCGCTAATGAAATCAACACAACAGATTTTGAGACAGCTGGTTTTGGTGATATACACCTTTACATTTATAGTCTAATGCAAGCAAACAGCCAGATTTCAACCAGCAAAAACACAGTTTCACTGATAGGATTCTTGTGCATAATCTTACAGTCTTGTAGCAGTGGAAAGCACCTAAACAGTCTCTCATTTCGAGGCTTTTGTGCTTGGCTGTCTCTCATACAGTAGAGTAAGTAGACAGGCCTGTTTAAAAAGCCCACCTGAATAAACTTCCTGTGCTATCTGCTCTAATTATGAGATTATCCCTCAGGAATTCTTATGAACACAGCAACACACAGAGATGCACACATATGCACAAAGAAACAGACACATACACGCACACACACACACACACACACATACACACACACACACACACACACACACACACACACACACATACACACACACACAAACACACACACACACACACACACACACTATTTTGTTAGTTTTGTTTGGAATTTCCAACATGTTGTAACAGTAAAGTAGGTAGTATAATATAATATTAATAACAGCTCTAAAATTTCATCATGGTGCAGTGAAAGTGTTTTAAATTAGAAGGCATCTGGGCCATTTGCTTATTTGCTTGTAATTTCTTATTCAAAAGAGCAACAAGTCTGCAAAATACAATATGTGTAATGGAAAATAAGTTTTGACTCATCCTTTAAACTACTATGTACAACCCCTGAGTGCACCCCAATCTGCTGGTCACAACTAAATGACCATTATTCAGTGTTAAATTCACCAGATCTAATAGGCTATGAGTTAGATTGAATTTATCAGATTTGCAATGTTATTATCCAATCTAAAGCAAGAATATTTTCCTCTCACTTTGGCCTAACACACAAACAGGCTCTCACTGTAGACTGAAATGAGGGCGGTGCGATGTCAACCTAATCAGCTTGATGTTTCCATCTCTTTGAAAATAAATGGTCCTAATAGCACATAAATGTAGCCGGTTTTGTTAATAGCTGAACCGGCCATTTCATCCACATATCAGTGAATTTGTTCAGTATCTCTGTGATGTCTATCTTGCATGTTTGCACTCCATTTGTTACAGTGGTTAAAGATTCAGAGTTGTACATTTTAAACATTGTTCTCTGGAACTCAAGAGCTCAAGCCTTGCCAGCAACCATGTCACTAACTATAACTATCAGATCTTAGATTCCAAATACTTGTGATTTCAACTCAGGCCATTAGGCCTTTAAATTCACTATGGAATGATCTCAACATATGCAAAAATATGAAATCTATTGTTTTCTGGTCTGCATAAATAGTAGCAATTTTATAGATTGCTTGAAGTGGACAACAAAGAAACGATATGTATTTATTTGCCAAATGTCACAAATCTCTGAGTGCACAAGCATGTGCCAACACATGCACACACACACACACACACACACACACACACACGCACACACACACGCACACACACACACACATATATACTGTAGGTTTCTGGTTCATTTCTTTCAGTCCTTGGTCCACTGTGAACACTTTGCTTTTCCTCTGAGTCTTTTAAGCATTAAAATGTCTGTGATGGATTGCTTCAGGGGTGTCTCTCACGAGGGCCAGGAACCAATGAGTTTCTGTAGCAAAGTACTTTAAAAGCTCTTTACAATCAGTATGAAAAAGCAGAAAAGATCCACTTGAAATGATTTAAAACCAGATTTCTTTCAATTCATATCAGGCCTTTGTGTTAGTGGAGCAGTGGACCGCCAGCAGTGTCGGACTACTGGCCTGTTGCATCATCTTGAAGGATGCTTTTAGAGGAAGGCTAATCCTCAGGGGCCTCTGCTATAACTTGAGCTTATATTTCTTTCTCAGAAAAGCCATGCTGATTTACATTTATGGACCATGGCAGCCTTACTGTATACAGTCCCATTCCATCAGTAAAAAACAGACTCTAAATGTGCAAATATTTGTATCTCTGGCTTCAACCCTTTTATTGTATCCCTGTCAGCACATATGAAACAGAAACGCACAAAAGATCTTATCATAAAATGCAATAAGATGGCATTTTTAAGCCTTAAGCCTTAAATGACCCAAATAAAAATTACCCAAAATAAATATTATAATATAATTCATGTTTTTAAATTAAATACTTTCTAGAATGTCATATATTTTAAAAATGACTATGCAGCTTCATATATTTTTTTGATACATTAAATGTTGTCCTTGTGGTAATGGCTGAGGGTATAGTAATTATTATTGAGGGTCGGTACAATTGCGGGCTGGAGTTACTTACTGTTCTACATTTATACCGTCTGCCAGGAAATGAACCACTTGCAGAAATTGTGAACTCATGATCCCCTTTTGTTTTCATGGAAGCAATGTTTTCAAATGTAAAATACAATATGTCTCCAAAAAGGCGACATATTCACCCAAATGATAACCCAGGTAATAGAAAGTATTGAGCCCCAGTGATGCAACCTAACTTCAAGTTAGCCAACATGGCTATTCAAGGGAGGCGGGCTTTCTGGTTTCCGTTCGGTCGCACTCAGAGATAAGCGTTTGAACATTGATGATTCAATGTTCAAACGCAATGAACAATGATTCATGTAAAATTCATGTTTATTTGAAAATATACCAGGTTGTCATTCTGGCAGTTTCCTGGCCTTGACTAGTGTCTCCACCACCTGGGGATGATGGGATATTTACAGAGCGTGTGGGGCGAATGGAGTGACACTAAAGGGTGGCCAGGCGCCCTGGCTGCTGCATCTCTACACGTATGTACAGGAACCTCTGTATTCTAAACATGTGATGTGTTTTGGGGGGAGCGTATGAACATCCAAATATTTTCCTAGCTGGTTTTCTGTCAGCAGCTTTCTCCAAATTGTGCATCTGGTTCATTCTGTCATGGATGAAAAGGTCCTTTCAGTGCAGTGCAGGCTGGTCCTGACCAACCTGAGCTTCAGACACAAACACTAAAGACTTCATACTAAAACTTTACTGATTCTTATGTACAGTAATACTACTTACTTTCAGAAGCTGATCATAAAGGCTTTTCAGTCCTGGCTGGTTTATATACAGTAGTTCAGTTGCATTTAGTGCCTAATAAACACAATTTAAACAGTAAACTAAAGTCCTTGACCCCAATTGTTGATTGTTGAACACACAACACACACCAAGCCCCATTCTTTTACTGCCAGCAATGCTTTCTGCATTTGATTGTTGTTGCTAGGTAGATCTCAAATATTTAAACATTGATTTATTCAGCCACATGAAAAATCTCCTTAAACGATGTGTAGGCTGTAAAGATGACAATCGCAGAGAAGTGCTTTATGGGTATGTGAAGTGCAAGAGCCAGGCAGGGATATGTATTTCACTTTAATTTCCTCCACAGACGGCTTCTGCTGCCCTGGCAAGGCACACTCAAGGATGTTATTGCTCCACTTTCACAGTCTGATACTGTACAAGATAAGAAAAATAGCAAGAGTGTCTTGGCAGAGAGAGTGTACTGTATATACAGTGTATGAAATTTATGAGCTGCTGAAAGTGGCACTTTAACAGATATTTTAACTTGTAACATTATATCAGAAAGTGCTTGTGTTTATCATTTACTGTAAAAACCAAACTGCTGATTTGCTGGTTACAACAAAATATTAGAATTTCCCCTAAAAACCAGAGGATATGATTTGAATATATTTAAAACATAAAAATGTTTGACTTTAACATGCACTCAATACATTTTTTTTCATCTTTGCTGACAGGATTCTCATGGGATGTCCTTGCAGGCCACTGATGTTTAGGGTCTCTGTGTGATTTTACAATTAATGATACTTTCAGCAGCCAACATTCCTTTCTTAGAGGAGAACATGAGGGGTCACAGCCTCATGCCTCCTCCATGGATGTCTGAACCTTCGATTTACACAACAGGCCAACCTTTCAGACTACAGGAAGACACGTTATTTAGTTGTTGTGATGATTAACCTTAACAAATGCAATATCATTATGTTTTCAAGTAAAATGGATAACAGCAATTTTCAGTTTTGCAATTATAGGATTTTCTTCTTCTTTTTTGTGTAAATAAACCAGTCTGACCATTTAAGTATTTTCTACCTAATGTGATATATTTTTTCATAAGTAAAATTTACAAACTTTACAAGCCATACTGATATTGGCACAATGGCTGCATTCAGACTCGATGGCTACAATTTCCCACCAAGTTGTTCCCAAGCAAAAGGAAACAAACAATATATTGTGTTTTCCCCTGAGAAAAACTTTACAAGTGTTAGTGACTGATTCTTTTGAGGTAACCTGGAAATCTGTTTTTTATTTTTCAATAAAAAAGAGGTGTTTAGAAAATAGGTGCTGGGAAAATTAACACATCTGCTGTCGTTAACTTTAACACAGAGATACTAGTTGTACCACTGGTTTAATGCAAGGGCACGCATGTTGCCAGCCGTCCAGGATTATTAGCCCGGGACACTGAGTAGTGAATGTTGCAATTAACGCGCGTTGGAGTGGTGGTGTCAATATTACGAGGTGAGTGACATGAGGCAGACCATCACTATAACAGGTGGAAGCAAAGGTCAGGAGGGAGGTTTCTGGAAGAGCCCAGTATCAAACATGTAGAGCAAGAAAGGAAATTTAATTTCCTCACTGGCTACTGTTAAACTCATATTGGCTACCGGCACAGTAGCCAGAAATTACCAGACAACCAGGGTAAATTGGGGGGGGATGGAGCTCCATCACTGCATATTGTTGCACTCTTGAAGTCAGTAATTTGTGACTTTTGTTGCAGTTACCTTTTTACAAAAACTGAGTTAAGGCCTTTTTAACCCATCTGTACCCTCAAAATCACTAGCTAGTGGTAAACATGGTAAACAGTTTCTTTAACTTATATAACCCAGGTCAGAGAAGTCTAAAATGTTGGATTGGTCTTCACAGTTCTCTAGAGACCTGTATGGCTCTTTTGTCCAGTATGTAAGCTGCGGTCCTGCCCTGCATGTCTAGACAGAGGAAAAGGGAGAAATATCCGCCAGCATGTACTGTAAAAGGACTCATTCTGAGGGGAGGGAGTTTAATTACTTTTTCCTTCCCGATAACCTCTTATTAACTCTGACATTTACGCTCGCTTGCCAAAAATTAAAACAGAAGACATACAGTAAAATACTTAATTTTGTTGGAAAATAAAACAATTGTGGGCACATTTTGATTAATGCACTAGACATTTGTCGACATGCCGCAGCAACATTGGTCACCAAATGTGACTAAGCTCACTTGTTTGGAACGGAAGACAGCAAATGTGTCATCTAAACATGGTGGCTTACAAAATGACATAAAATAAAGAGCCCCGTTGAAACCTGACTTTTTGCTTTTTGGCCAATAAAAGTACTAGATGTTACTATTTCAGCCGATTGAACATTTCCAGTGTTTTCAAGAGCTAGCAGTCAATGCAGTTCTACTTTTCCTCTCCATTAGAGAATGCATAAAATCAATGGTGAAGTCCAACGTGTGAAGTCCTCTCACTGTGTGGCCTGGGGTAATTAAAGGACTACGAATTGAACGTGAAAATAAGAAACAGTTCATAACTGATACAGTAAATGTGCTCAGAACTAATGTGATCTGAATGTGTCAGTGTTTTCTTCATCCCCTGTCAGTAGTGTACAGCTTGCTCAGCCATACTAGACAGATCAACTTTCAGTCATTACAGCATTTTAGATGACTGACGGGCTGAACGGACCTTGTCCTGCCTCCTCCCTCCGTCTCACTGGCTACTGAGCATCTACTGTCACCAGGCCTCAAAGTGTAAAACCACCAGCTCAGCCAACGCGGCATGACTGGCAGTGGAGAAAAAATAAACAGTGCTGGATTACGATAATTGGTTGGTCAGCTCAAGCTCGAGTGCAGCACTGAAGACATGCTCAATTAATCAACTGTTCTGCTGAAACCTTTTATAACAAGCACAACAATAACCTTTTAACAGATGGGAATCATTTTCCTTAATTAAAAACAGAAATAAATACCGCCTTATGACAACAAAACCACTCTGGTTGTTATACACACTTCAGCCACCCCCTCAAGATTTTTAAACTAGGGGTAATCAAGTCAATTGCAGAGTGTCTTTTTTATGACCCTGTGCCTGTTATCTTAATTGGACCTTAAATCTCATGATGATGCCTTTAAGATATACTGAGACACACAAGACACATAGAAGACTTAAAAAGCAAAGTTATGTAAAATGGTTTCTTTAAACAGCTCTCTTTTGCTTTTTCTATCTCTCAAACCCAAAATGTCATGTTTAATTAAGCAAGCCATAGGTGAAGAATTATATGTTATTTTTGGGTGTTATTTAATTAGATTAGATTAGATTCAGCTTCACTGTCATTGCACACAGTAAGTACTAGAACTGCTGCAGTTCAGCATATAACCAGACAGTGCAAACAGTAGCAAAAGTGCATAAACATGAACAAATGTACAAAATGAACAATAAATAAATGGGGTAGTGATGGTAAGAATGATAACCATCAATTAAGTCAGAGTTGCCTCATCAAGGAGAATTCTCTCAACACTAAGAGAAATGTATGCCGTATAAATACAATACTCAATGGCAAAATGAACTGTATGCAGCATTTTTAGCTCAGTTTGTTTGTACTACAAAATCATTAATCTCACTCTCAGGGTGGAACTGTTGGCAGTGAACCATACTGTACATACCAGCACATCAAAACAATGATCTAACTATGTCTGAAAGCTGCACAAAGCTTAAGTGTGGGATTAGTACTACCAACTCATTCACATTTACCCTTTAGAAGTAGCATTTGGTGGACCTTCAGTGTGCAGCATTGAATTAAGATGGTTGGTGATACTATAGAACTTTTTAGACACGCTATCGACGTAACTATAGACGTGATGTTGGTCCGTTGATCAGTCGGTCCACCTCGGTCCAGACTGCTTTTTATCTCAACAGCAACTGGATGGGTTACCATTAAATTTTGCACAGACATTCATGGTTTCCAGGCAATTAAAATTAGACTTTGGTGAACCCCTGACATTTCATCTAGCGACATCTTCAGGTCAAAATTTCTATGTGTCCAATACTTTCATGTATGACCAAATACTGCAAACATAATGCCATTTCTAGTAGCCTCAGCTGTACTTTGCGGTTAGTGCTAATTAGCAAATGTTAGCATGCTATCACACACTAAATCAATACGGTGAACATGGTAAACATTGCCTGCTGAACAATAGCATATTCTCATTGTAAGCCTGTTAGCATGCCGATGTTAGCATTTAACTCAAAGCACCGCTGTGCCTAAGTACAGCCTCACACCGCTAGCATGGCCGTACACTCTTATTCCTGATATGTTTAACATTCATTCATCTTTTCATGAATGGATATCATCGAGTTTTTAGGCTAGTTTATTCACTGATAGAGCTCCCCCATCAGTGTCACAGCTATTTTGGCTATGTATGCATGAACTTGAATCCAGCAGAGATGTGAAAACAATCTTTCCAGGTCTGTGAGGACTGGTCACCGCAGCCACAGTCCACAAACTCACTGCCTGCCAGCAGACAGGACTGGTCAGTCTGAAGAGTTCCCAGGAACATGTTGATAGCTGTCGCTCCCTCTGTCTGGGTGTCATATATCACTTTTCTGTCTCACATACTCACCCTCTCTCTCCTTTTTCTTGTCATTATTTCTCCTCCTCTTTCAATCAACCCCTTCCCCTCCTATGGTCCAATAAAAAAGAAAAAGCCACTGTGTCACTGAAACCACACTCAGCCAGACAGACTGTAGAGCTCGTTTGAAAGAGCCTCTCTCACTGAGTCTATTTCTCTTCAGAGTGACCTGGACTGCTGGCGCTGGGCTAGTTTAGAGTGGACTTTGGGAGGAGACAGAATGTAATCTCACCCTTAATCCATTTTAATCAACAATAACACACTACCTCCAGTCCCAGGGTGAGGCCACAGAGCCTTTCTGAGCCCCAGATTTACATCTCAGTGAGACAACGCTGAAATATGGCTTTGATTTATTCAGGTTTTATTTGGCACAAATTGTCTGAGTTACAGATCACATAGCTCAGCCCTTTTTCCCTAGGTGTTAATAGAAAGTGCTTTGTGCTGTGCTTAATTGCAAAAGAAGGTTGATGTCACATGAGCATTTCAACCATTATAGTCTGCTGGTTTCTCTAGCGGCTTTTTCTAAAATGACATTCAAGAAAAAAATTACTTTCGAGAACTTTAACAGACTAACTTTGGACTTCAACGAACAAATATTAAGGAATTTGGGGAAACATGCAGACCTGAGTGATGCTTCATGGAAATGTTTAGTTGTTGCAGAGAGATTCATGTTGTATTGACTCTTAAACGTAACGTAAAATTGCCACCATGGATCAAACATACTTCAAATTTCCCATTAATTTGAATCTAAATGATTATTAATATATTATCATCTTACTGTAATTTGGAGGATTGCCTATTAAAGAAAAAAAAACACCTCTTTCCTTTTTGATCTTGATGTCAGATTACATCAAGAAAATGCAATTTAAAGTAATATAAGAAGCACCTTCATGCAAGTAAAATTCTGTGACTTAACTCAGTTACAATTTGTGAGCAACCAATTATTTTATGCAACTATCTAAAATCTGTAAGATAATCTTTCTTCTCTACATTTTGTATCAATTAGAGGAAAGAAAAAAGTTATCCCTTGATATTAGACAAATCTGATTTATGTCCTCTGCATTTATTTCTTCAACCCATCAATGCTTCAACGGGACCAAACATTAATTATTTAAACATTAATCAATAATTACAGATTGACACTCAATGAATACAGATAATTCAGGCAAATATCTGCATGTCATCGGCAGGGTCAGTGCATTGAACAAGACATCGCTGTCCTGTGCACAATTTAAATGATGACAGAGGTTAGTGGCTAACCTGTTAGCTGCTAACGGTGGCTATCATACCTGACATTATCTTGTGTGTGAGTATATTTCCTCAGTATTGGTACCAGAGTGTTGTGGTAGAGCTTAAATAATTAATAGATGAATCAATTAGATAATCAATTAACTGACAGAAAATGAATCTAACATTAACAATTTTGTTTAAGGTAGAAATACCAAATATATTTTTGTTTCCAGTTCCTCAAATGCGAACATTTGCTTGCTTTTACTGTATGTGGTTAATTCTAAATGCAATATCTTTAATTATTTTTTTTAACTGTTGGTCAGACATAACTGTGGATACTCGTCGTTACAATTGGAGATAGACAGATAGACATACTTGTTATTATTTTAATGTATCAATTTTTTAGACTAAATGAATAATGATTAATCAAACAAACAAAAAATAAATAAGCTATAGATAAACTAAACTACATACACTTTATGGAACCATCTTATGCTTCAACAAAATTGGGAGGATCCGGAACCAAATCCCTCTTTTGGCTTTTTCATGTTTCATTGTTTTACACATTTGTTTTACTTTGTTTCAAACCTTTGAATCCCAGAGGTATTCACTGAGCCTTTTTGACAATGATCAAAAGAAAACAACTACTGAATGTGAAAACAAATCACCTTGAGATGTGGTTGCACTCTCCAGAAAAGGTGGTAAGTGGACATTTTAGTTGAGATTATTTTGTCACACAAATCTCTAGAAATTGAAATCAATTAAAATATTGTGTAAATTCTCACCCTTAACTGTGACACCCCCACTGTATTTTTAGACCAGACACAGCATGACTCTCTCAACAGTACACAGAGTTAATTACACTTGCTGAAGTTGTATCCTTCCCCATTACACCCCTATTACTGGTCCCATCCAACCCTGACAAGCACCTTCTTTGTTCGGCAAGTCTCCTCCAAGTGACAGGATGTGTTAATATCACTTGGTTGATTGGATACGATAAGTCTTGCACACTGCCGATTTTTTTTTTCTTGTGTATCCAGGCCCAGTGTCCAGCAGAAAGCTCTGCCTGCATCCAAATCTCTCGGCTGCCTCTGAATTGGCTTCTTTGTTTGTCCCTACAGATCCAAATCATCAAGGCCAACGCTGTGCCCTTGTGCGCTGTCGCCATGGGAACGGGGGCCATGACTGCCAGCAGGTTTGCTGTTTGCTTTGGCTGGAAATCAAAGCGCGAGTGGAGGCGGGGATGGATGGGGTAGAGTGGGAGGTGATGTGGCTTGACGTAGGATGGTAGAGGTGATGCTTTGTCCCCCTAAACAGGAAGTCACAGTACACTGGTCCTCCCTAAGGTAAGGGATTAGGTTTTCCTGACCACCTCTGCCTTGTCATCAACCCAACATGAATCAGAATCAGATCCTGATCCTGACAACATCTGCATGTGTCACAACTTACAACATGACCCCACCCTCTGCATACCCCCTCATTTAATTTGTTGGTTTTGGCGCACATAGCTGAACTCAATAGATAACCAACAATTAGGACGTGCTGTTTTAAATGTGACACTATCAACCTCCTCCCAAAAATCAATAAAGCTGCTGTTCACTGCCCATAGGCTCAATAGATCGTGTTTCATGACTGTAACATGAAATTGTTGTGAGTGACAGGTATGCTTTTGTTATCGTAGAGAAGGCAAATCACTCTTGAAGCAACTGAAAGCAAACAGGCTATTTTATACCAGAAAACCACACAGTTGCTGTTTTAATCCTCACAAGATCACCAGGAGAATTTTTTAAAGAGAACAGATCACTTGTGTGCCAGTTCATCAGGTGTTGAATTTGTATTTATCGTCAGCTCCGTTGTACAAATAAAGTTATCTTAGGTTTGTAATTTTTGTGGGCGCAAATTCATATTCGATGGACAAGGCCATTTATCACTGTCAGAGCCTCGACTCACTTAAAGCCCCTTCACCAGAAGAAATCCCTGTTTTGACAGGCGTTCTGGAGGCAGACACAGCTGAGGCTGGGACAGGCGCTGAAGGGGGTCTTCTGGCTTACAAGGTTCTGACGTCCCCAGGCCCTCTCACATTCAGGTGTAAAACCCCTCAAGCAGCACAGCCAGGCTAACATTGCTTGAGACTCTCAGCGCCACAGTGTCTGCTGCAGCCCCCGAGCCTCCCCGCCTGCCACTAAAATAGAAGCAACCTCACACCAAGACATGGCTTCACATCTAGCATATAAAAATCTGAATATTCAAAGGATTTGCAGCTCATCCATAATTTTTTCGTACTGAAACAAACCTGCCTTGCAGTATCTCTATGCATGATTTTGATGTTTTAATTTTATAGTTGTGTGGTGAATTAAGTATATTTGGCAAACTTAATCATATATTATTTATATCCTAAATGTCCATAACCTCTTCCTTCTCTTTTTTTGATGGATTCATTCTATGGGTGAAGGTCTCATACAGAAGTTACAGTCACAAAGTTACAGTAGGTTAGGAACGTTGTAGCTCTATGTTGACAATGTTTAAGTCTTCAGTAGCAAAAAGCAACACAAATGTTCCCTTTCTTCACACATTATAAAACTGTTGTGTCCAGGTTTTCGATAGGGTACAGGTGACGCCCTTTCGGGCCCAATGTCCCAGATGATCAACAGATGATTCCCCATGCCATTCACCTCTGTTTCCTGTTCAGCAGCACAGCGGATATCAAAACCACACATGTTCCTTCAGCGCTCTAGATTCCCTGTCTGGGAATGGCCCCCTGAGAGTCAAACCTCTGCTTCTTCCTCCTCTTCCTGCTATTTGCAGGTCAAAGGGGACGGCCTGCTGGCGAGGCGTTTCCAACTACAACTCTACAGGATTCCCACTGAAACCTTCAAGAAGGAAGAGTTGTGGAAACTTTTGTGCATCAAGACACCAAAGCAGATACAATCTTGTGAGGGCGAGGTGATGCAAAGAAGGCTGTGTTTACTATAACAAGCCGAGACACAAGCGAAGAATTTCTAGCCATCAATTGACCCCAGGAGGAAGTGAGTGGATGTAAAGAAGAAAGAAGCCAGATGAAGCTTATTTTTGACACCATGGGTAAGATCTGTCTCATTGGACTCATGGGAAGGTACAGCATACAACAGAAAGGATACAGCCCATGATTAGTGTCTTGACAATATGCTGTATGTTACAGTACAACACCTTCCCTGAAAATGACTTGAATAGATTGTTTGACAGATGAAATCAATTCAAAAATCAACCCACCCCCCAGAATATTATGAATAAGGAGAATTTGACTGGATCTCACAGCATTTTTCTTGGACCTCATTAGTGTCATGACTGATTTCCCCTCCAATATTGAGCTCGGCTCTCCTTGAGGGAACCCTGTACCATGGAAGCGGATCTGTCGAGTGGAGTGATGATGATGGGAGCCTTTTGACACATGTGTACTTTTACAGTGAGAGGGCATGCATAATGCATGTGGCTTTAACCAAACATCCAGCACCCAACTCTACTGGGGTGTTATCTGGTGTGTGACTTGGGCTCTCTTCCTGAGTGGGATGGTGTATCAAATTCCTGGAGGCCCTGCTTCCTCCAGTGTGCACATGTAAATACTCACAGGCTGCAAAGCATGTGCACACAAACACACACATGCATGCATGCAGGAAAACACACACACACACACACACACACACACACACACACACACACACACTCATCTCCCAGCTGATGAAGCACCAGATGTTGTGTTGCAACATCCACATTCTGAGTTTAATTGGAGGGAGAAATTATCTTGGATTCACAAAGGACTAATGTAGGATAAACGGTTTTCTCCATGTACAGAAGTGGCAAATGTCACTAGTAACAAATTATTTGCCATTGCATAATAGCCGTGGCAAGCCAACCAACTATTCTGAAAGATATCAACTGGTATTGAGGATGTATTTTTTATCAAAGAACACCACACGTTATCTTTCCTTAGATGCTAACTAGAAAAATGTTCATGGAAGGACTAAGGGATTTAGAGCCGTCACACAGCCATGTCTGGCCTCTCCCCTGAGCCCCAGTGGAGGCTGCGTGGGCTAACTCCAAGACATCTGGCATGATATAGTACGTCTGCGCTGTCAGATCAGGTTTGCAGACACAAACACACAGAGAGATACAGGCTTACTGTAAAAATTAATGTTTACGGTGAAATGTCATTGTCATCTACCATGAAAACATTTTAAATATGAGGGTTCCATAAACGGAGGAGCAGACAGAATTGACATGTTATGTAATACCTGAGGCAGCTGGGGGCATTTGATTCATGCAATAACAAGCAGCAATGTTTTAATGATGCTTACCAAGCCCAAAGTTTGCTTTGCATTTCATATTCACACAGCATGCCAGGGAATGTGTGCATGTGAGTGTGAGTGGGTAGTTTTTGGAAGGACTTTTTTAGTGAGTGTTTTTCTTCAAACTATGGACTTCATACATTAAATAGCCATTTCTACCTCTGTCCTATAAATATTTGTTCAAACTTGATTCTTATTATGGGGCTATTGTGTGAAAAGGTGAAATGAAAGAATGATATTGACGCAGCAATGACAGCCATTGATTCACACACAGATACACACATTTTTTCAAGAGTTCTCTTCATCTTTACCATGATCATGCAACAATACCATCAACCTTAATCACAATGAAATCTGCTTGAAGTGTTGATTACATATGTTTGAAGAGTACGGCTGTACTAAACTCAGTGTGACTAGCTGAAGGTCTGTCGACAGGGCCTCTTATAAGACCAGGTTAGCCCCATCCTGATTACCAGGGATCGCAGGAGTTTTCTAAGCTTCAGCTGAAAGGGAATCGTGCCCAAGGTGCCTTCCAGGGCCCATTTGACTGGCTTTTACGCTCTATGTGCATTATATGACCGCTTTGTGGTTTCAGCCAACCGTGGGCCTTCCCTGAAAATGAACCCCTGACTGCGAGGACCCGACTTATATCTGTGTGTTTATATCTGTCAGGAAAAGGCCAGATTCTGCACTGTGACTGAGGCTCCACTGCTGATGTAAAAGTTTTGATACTTCTCTGATGCGTGGAAGTACCCTCCAGCTAGCTTCCACTGATGGGGTCCAGGGGAGTATGGATCTGAAGATTGTACAAGAGTACCCATGGTGTCAAAAATAAGCTTTTTGACAAATGAAATTTCAGTAGCTTAATGATCTCTAAAAAAGTGTTAAAACAGCAATTTATGCTGCACTGATGTGTAAACGGGTCCAGAAGGCAGGATTTTCTTATGTTGTTATTCTTTGGTTAGAGATGTTATGTCTGACTATTTTGCTTGATTCAAGGCTCTTTCCACTGGCTCTTCTCAATCATAGGAACTTTTCCAGAAACTGTTTTAGAAGCTTAGGAACTGAATTTTCACTGCAGACACTTCATTCCAGTTTGGGTTCCTAGTCTGTAGCTTCTGACCCAACATCTACTGTCTGTAATAGGCCCCATTCATTTATTATCACCAGACAAATGACATTAGAGCTTGTTCGAATCTATGTGAATTATAATCCCAGGTCTAGGTTTATTTTAGATATTTATTATTTATTTATTATTCTGTAGATAATGATTAATTTGGCTTTAAAATTCTTCTCATTTTCTACTAAAAGATGCAGTAACCTATGGTAACCAAACTGAATGGTAATAGCTAGTTATTTTCTATTGCAAGTTAGCAAGTTAATTGTAAGGAATTCAGAATTCATTAAACAGACAATTTTTAAATGGTAAATTTGTCTTGTCAACTATTCACATTAGCTGTAGCATGTAGTAAACACAAAGATGTGGACAGGCAACACTGCATTGCGAACTGAATTGGAGATAATTATGATTATGATATATGATTCACATATACAGCAAGCCTAGCTGGCTTCATTCAGTGTTGTGTAACACAGTAAGTGTGGTAGGCTGTAAGTGTGTGAAGTGCCGGGGCTGGGGCAGCTTCCCCTCTCATTTACAGTTGGTTGTGTGAGAATATGCAGAGCGCAGGTCCAGGCCTACAGCTGCTTATTTATTATGGAGCAGTCACGGCAAGCAGTCAGGAGCGAGAACAGCAGCCAGGAGGGGTCCTCCAGGGGCCTGGCCCGGGGGCCAACACAGTGTCTGACAAAAGCATAAACATAGGGGACCTCCAAACCCACAGGACTGCACCACTGCCAAACACTGCCCACCATCACACCCGTTACATTCACCACCGTTTCAAAAACCTCACTTTCCCAGCAACAGTTTGTTTTAGAAACGAGCATTTTGGGCAGCAGGAACCTGACACTGCTTATGTTATGATTTTGTACTCATGTACTAATTAAACATAACAGGAACTGTGCAGTATTGGCCCTGATGAAACACTGAGGACGATGGACAGAAAAAGGGTCCAGTTATTCAGAGTAAGGCTTAGTGTGTTCATTCAGGCCTTACCTCTCAGCAACAGACTTGGTTTAAACATACACACTGCATGATCGTGTCAGTGTACACTAGAGAGTGCATATACTGTATACTGTACTGTACTTTTGAAATTCATGTTTTGACTCTGAACAGTGACTTTTGCCTATAACATCTGACCTTACTGAATTTACTGAAATTGAATGGATGCCACAATCTGAACAGGTCTCTGGAGCTGTTTATAGTTATACGATAACAGTCTTATTGAGGAAGGCTGTGGGGACATTGGGCTTCTTATCACTAGACTAGACTGTTCCTATGACTGTCATTGGTGCAGCCTGTACAGAGGTGCGTGGGTGGACAGCCAGAGGCCTGCAACTTCTCTTTATTTAATACACATGGTGTTTCCAGAGTTGAGCCCTGCACTAGCTCAGACAGCATTTCAACACCATGGAGCCTGTCTCTGCTGCTGGTCAGGCCAGCAGCTTCCATCCCCGCCTTCCCCTATCACTTCCGGAGAAAGAAAGAGAGACGTCTCAGCTGTACTCCCATCAATGGAAAAGGAAAAGATAAGCGGAAGAGCTTTGACGGGTCTCAAATTACTCTTGTGGAATCACTTCAAAGACAGACCTGCAAAGATAGCTGCAAAAGGCAACCTCTTTGGTCAAGTCAATGCAATTATGTACCTCTAAGTGTCTCAAAAACATATTCTCTAACAGAGCATCTTCAAACCATTTGCCTTCATCTGTTTTTGACCACTGTTTGACTGTGGGTCTTTCTTCACAAACATGAACAGACTTTATTGGATCTGGTTTTAGCCTTTTGATGTTGAGTCATTGCCCACTTCAGAAACAATAGATGACGGTGTGTTTAGTCTGAGGAGTCCAGCCTCGGGATGTTGCATTTTAATTAAAGCAATTAAAACACAGCAATACAGTCATTGCAGGCATTTCATTGGTTCTATGTTGTCAGCCAGGTCCAACAAGAAAACAGTCAGTCTATTATATTCCTGTAACAAGCTTGCATACTTCCACCAATACTTTTGAATCTGACATGTGGTGGCTGATATTTCTTTACTATAAATTAATTTGGATGACTAGAAGCCAATACAAACCAACACAGTAAACACCACATTTAAAAAAGATCCCGTCAAAGTAAATATGACATTTCTGCCCTCTATGAGCCACCACACTGTGTGCAAGGAGAATCCCTTTTGTCAGTCACGTCAAATGTTTGGACATTTGTATTATTCCTCCCCTACTCTGGTGGCCTGGTCACGCTTTAACAATAGCTGAGGGCTGACTGACTCCAAGACACACAAACGTATGTGGTGGAATGTGTCTCAGGTTGTGGAGGGTTTCCTACGGTGAGTTAGCAGGCTGAGAGGTGTCACGTTATTTAATTACATACAGCTTATGACTCCTGTCTGCCTACAGGGCCTCCCCTTACCTTCATCTGGTTTAATATGGTTACATTTGCAGAGAAAATATGAATATGAGCTTTTGTTTGCAAAACTTTAATTAGCCCTTAATTAATATTGTCATCTCAAGAGCAGGCCTCAAATCAGACTGGCAAATTAAGGAGACAGTGTGTGTGGAATGTGGCTCCATTTCAAGACAAACTGAAGTGAGAGACGGTGGATGGAGAGGGAGAAATCCTCTCTTTATGAAAACAGAATGAAATAGATCCTGGCCTCATGCGTGGTATTGCTAACATGACAAGACAACATCTGTTTTCATAGGGCCTCCAAACTCAGCCCCCAGACAAAATTGTGTTTTATTAACAAACTAATATTTCCTCCTCAGTGGTGTTCAAGATGGACAGAGGTTTTGTACATCAGAAATTGAAACTGGATGAAATTGAGAGTTACCTTGGTGATGGCCTTGTGTTTGTCATTATAGAATTTACTGAAAACTGAAACCATGTCCCACTGAGGGAAATCAGTATTTGCTTGTTGGAGAAATCATACTGTACCTTTGCCCCTGTGCAATTATCCCATCCCAAATTGAAAGGATAGGAAATGTACACATGCATAGTATGCTGCAGCAGCAGTGGGAAAGAAAGACAGCGTGAGCTCCAGTAAATGTCAAATGTGTAAAGAACTCCTGTGCTTGATTTTGGGTCGATGGAGTCTCACTGCCACCTCACATTCTCATTTCCAGACACACAAAACCAGAAGTAGTCTCCAGGGCTGAGTGAACACCACATGAAGGCTGTCTTTGTCCTCTGTGGCTGTAGTACCGTAGCTTGCTAACACTGCAGCCCTGGCCTGCAAACAGCAGTGTGTCACCCAGGAGGTGTCAGCCCAAACATGCTGGTGGCTCTGACATCAGCCTTTTTTTTTTTAAACCATGTTTGTATTTTCATTTGTGCTTGCGTGTACGTGCCTCTTTGTTTGTGTTGACTGGTTTAGATTGTTGGTCTTGTTTGGCTTTGGCTCTATGTGTGTGTGCTTCTGTGGAAGCATGGGAGTCGCTTATAGGTTTGCCCTGCTCTTAGCTCACTCCAGAAAGGCAAGGTGATATTGTATTTATGAAGCAAGCATGACATTTTCTGCCACTGACACTCTCCCTTATTAGAGTTATAAACAAACTCCAGAGAAGGCCACCTCCTATAATTATTCGCTCACTTGACCTGCATGAACACAAGCGACATGGAGATTTGTGTATTCGTATAGCAAATTGTGGCTCTCACACACATGTGCGTACACTAACACACACAAACAAACTTACCATACTTGCTGGTGGAATCATTATTTCCTAAGGTGCATGTTGTCTTAATGATTTTACTGTTTCAGTCCTGCCAGTGTCATGCTTCTATAAAGCTGTCAGTGTCAGTGTAGGCCCCTGCAAGTCTGCTGGTTTAAATCCCCCTAAAGGCAATAGACTTGCGTTTCTGTGGACCTGTTTAACAGCTCAGGTGAACTGCCACCTTGCTGGGTCATTGCTGTAGGCCTGTTAGCACCATGTTTCTCAGTCTTATAACCTATTTTATCTCATGCAAGCTGCAGGTCTACCAGCTTATTTAATATGATGATTGCTCAGTTATTGTCTAGAGGTAACACAAAGCCACAAATCAGTCACAGAAACTTAATTTGGAATTATGGACTCTGATACTTTGCTAAAAGTATAAATTAACATATCCACCTACTGTCAGCAGATATCTAAAATTACCTACCTTATTTTGGAGCTTGTAATAGACAGAGACTGTGCCACATTCTATCGCCCATGTCTCAGTTTGGCATTCAGACATAAGGCTGGTGGGAACCACTTTTTCCAGAAGTCACATGACATGTTTCCAGTCTATTGGCAATGCCAAACCAAACGGCCAACCTGCATACAGTCTACACAGTACATGCAGCTGGTTTATTTCCAAAATATTCTGGGAATGGATCCACCAGAGATGATGTGTGTGTGTGTGTGTGTGTGTGTGTGTGTGTGTGTGTGTGTGTCTGTCTGTCTGTCTGTGTGTGGTGTAGCCTGTGAATGGACATGTGCGTGTGTGCTTGTCATATTGAGTATGTATGTACCGTGCAAGCTTCCAGTGCCCACATCCACCTATCCAGCAAGCTGTAGTGCAGTACACATGTCCCGTCTGGGCCAAGCAAAATAACTGCTTACCCTCCTATTCTCCCACAGCCTCAGAGCCGGACCAGCAGACAGCAGACAGGCATGCTCCACCTCTTAGAAAAACCAGAGGCCAGATACCACAGCACACCTTGCTCACAGTATATAACAGTGTGCTGGAAGCCTCATTGGACAGCTTTGGCCATTTGGTGGAAGGTTTTATTACAAAAAGTAACACAAGTGCACAAGAGAATTAAACCCATGCCAGCCTAAAAACAACAACAACAACAACAACAACAACAACAACAAACAAATTTATTATAGACCATTTTGTATCATGATCTCATATTACTGTTGATGACAGAAATAATATCAACTTTTCACATTGTCAGTTTATCACTTTTAGCTAGAAGTAGAGTCCAAAACAACTAGCATGATTTGATGACCCCTGAACACATATGACTGTGAAGCTGCTCGTCAACATCGCCACACAACATGTTAAGCATACAATAATGGCCCACAGCATATTAGGGAAAGTTGGAGAGGTACCCTGGATTCATGAGTCACTTGATTCCTTACCAGTAGACCAAATCTTTTCAACAGTAGTTCACCAGTCAGTGTCTTTTTTTAAAATCAGCGTTTCTTCTCTTCCATGGGCATATTTGGTAATTTGGTCCTGTTTTCAATTTGAGTGTATTTACTGAAACTGTTATTCAGGAACAATCTCCAGTGCTTTAAGTATCAAATGAAACCAGTAGCATGCAGTTGAAGAGGTCAAGAGTTTGAAGGGTCTTTCTGCAGTAATAGGGGTGCACGGGACAACTCTGGCCTCTCCAGAGAGAGTACCAAACACCTGACCTTCCCACAACATTCAGTGGGAGTTCAGATTGTAAGGATTTATGAGAGAAGGTGAGAGGCTCTGGCATAGGCTCTGCCCCATGACCGACCCTCAGGGGTCCTGCTCTCCCTTGTGTGTTGACAGTGTTACTGTGCATGTGGACCCCTGAAAGATTGGGTGTGCTTTTCTCCCAATTGTTCTGACCCCTATAAACTGTGGCCTGGCTACCAATACGCTTTTCCGCTTGGAATATCTCACCCTTAAATGGATCTCTCAGGTATCGGGGCCTCTCAACGTGTGCCTCCAGTGGGCTACAGGAGCCCCAGGACTGGGTTCATTAACTCTGCATTGATTGCTGGAGCTTTGAAAACGTCCGGCAATAGCAGGGATAATATGACTCTATGAAAAGGTATTGGGAGTCCCCAAAGACTAATTATGGCACAGACAAGTAGGTTTGTAAAGGTTTAAAGGTGTGCCCTGTATTAAATCCACATTTCTCCAATTTGAATTATGAGAAGTCTTGTTTGAGTAACGATTGCTATTAGCCTCCATATTATCATAACAAGGAGGTGCATATTTTGCATTACCAGTAACCTTTCTACATTGTCCAAAGAAGGTAAAAGTTCCTTTGCTTTTGCAAATATTTTAATTACACAACAATGCATTCAAAATATGTTTTGTACTTGCTTGCTTATCTAGGCGACAGTGATACCTTTTCCCCCATTTACCACCAGAGGATGCTGGTCAGAACTTGAGGTTGCCAATTATATTTTGGGAGCAGTCCTCTGTTTAATGCTGTGTCAGGCCTGTCCATGCTACTGCCTGTGGAAACTGGCCAAGGTGTGATTGATGAAGGCCCTAATGTGCTGGGCCCTCCCAGGTGAGCGGGCCCTCAGAAGTGTAGTGCTTCAAGGCGCTGTGCGATAACATTGGAGCTGTCCTCCTTGCCACCGTCCTGCTAGGAACCTCATTCATCATGAGTATGGGGTACTGCTCACTTCACAGCAGGGCCCAAATATGATTCGACCTTCTTTCCAAGGGTGTTACGAAGGAAACACGGGAATGGCACTCCCAACTTGACTCAGCTTTCAAAAGAGCATTCATGTTTTCACATAATCAGTATTCAATGCCTTTTAAGTTGTTTGAATTATGAGTTAGAGAATATAATACTCTTTCGGCTCTCCTGACATGATATCAAGTTGTTCTTCTGAAGTCTGTTGAAATTTCTCCAAAACCTTAATTGCTCTAAAATGTATACCGTACACTGAGCAGAGAGGCTGAGATCTCTACTACAGGGGTGTATGCTAACTAAGCTGAGATGAGCTGAGGTCAGCTGGGTCCTGCCACAACCTCCCAGCAGCCATCCCACTCTTCATTCCTCCAGACTTTTTGCGAGAGAAAGCAGTCTGGTTTCCAGGTCCTGATGGGCTCGCTGGCAGATGGGACTGAAACTCTCACTGAGCACCTCTGTTCCCAATTGCTCATGGAGAGGCAAAAATTTACTGCGACCACCCGATTGTTTTTGATATGTCTTGACTAGTTCACCCAAGGTATTCGCATGCAGCAATTATTGTGTGAATTGACTTATTATACATGTACGTCGACCGCTACTCCAGGTCAAAGAAACGCAACAAGAAACGTCACATACAGCATCCACTGTTGCTTCAGAAATGGACCTTTTCAGAATGCTTTTTGCTTACAAATTATCGCTTTGATTAGTTAAAGTGTTTTCAACTGTTGGGATGTTAAAATATCTGTAACACCCCTAGTCAACATTTATACCTTGTAACATGCTGTAATTTAGTTGTAATGACATGTAAAGGGGATATGGTTTAAGTGTTAGTTCATGCATTTGTAAACAACAAAACTCATTTTTAAGGCATCAATAACTGGTGTTTAAATTGTTAGCTTGAGTAAAATATTAACACAAACATTTTAACTCCCCCATGAAAGAATAATAAATGCACTATAAATATAATTTGGAATATTTATAATAATCTAATTAATCTTAAATGAGAATGGGCGACAGATTTTTGATCTAATAACAAGGTCCTGCCGAATTATGCAGCTTGGAAATGATTAAAATAGACTTTTTCTTAATTTCTATTTTGTATTCATCTCCATTCTCCATAATAATACATGGTTCTCTGTAAACAATGACATGGCTGTTGGTTGTTGAAATATGTGTTGATCTTGGTGATGCATTTACTTGCCACAGCCCTTTGTAAGCACAGGACACATGTTTCATATTCCACCCCTTTAATTAGGCCGGACTGGAAAAACTGACCACACTCCTTGTTTTTTTGGTGTAGGCCTGTGGAAAGGTGTGTGGTGGGCCTGAAAAATTAATGCATGCATGGCATCTCTCTACAGTACCTGCAAGATTTATAACCAAGTATGTTGGACACACCGCAGTGGTCAGACTTTTAAAAAGCATGTAAAACAAGACTTAGTTTTGACATCTGACAGTTGGTTACTAAGCCAGTTACCACCAATAAACAAACACACTCCTTTTCTTTAACTATTTGAAAGGTCTTGAAAATGAACCAAAATATTCTCTGTGGTGACTGCCCTGCCTAGGTTTGAATAAGGCAGTTTATGTTTAACCACCATTTACATTTCACCAGAACTATGACTAAATTTGTGTTGCATTATTAACAGAAGAGGTATTCACAGAGTGTGTCCAAATGAGTGGGTGGTTGTATCACGCACACACTAGTTGTCATCAGTTTAGTAGACAGAACAGGTACAGTATATCAATACACCAGGCTTTTGGTGGTTCTGTCACTTAATATTTGCAAATATGCACTTCACCTTTTACAATATATGTTTGCCAGGACAGTTTCAATCGGGAAAGGACCAAGGGTTTGCTGTACATGTTTGATTTTAGCACATTTAGGCATATGAGATGCATTACCTGAGCAGATAATCAAAAGACAAGTGTTTGTGGATGTATAGTATATGAATGTCTGTCAGAAACACGTGTAGAGTCGGCATCATTGGACCTTGAGGGAGAAGGGCTGTAATATTGTCAAATGAGTCAACATTTAAGCTACAATGAAACACCTGAACAGAGTTCCAGTAAAAACAGAGATGGGTAGGGTTTCCCGTCTTGGAGAAAAATACACAAAAATGTTAAGAATAAGCCCCTTTATGAGGCTCTTTCATCTTGTTTGTTTTCCCTAGAAATTCAATGAAGGTCAAGTTTGTCGACCAAACAATAAAAGGCTGTAAAAGTGGAAAATAACATGGCTTTGGTAAACAAAACGAAAAGGGACAGCAAAGAAGATGCTACCCCGAGTCATTCTGTCTATACAGTAATGATCCCTGTTTCTCTCTGTCTCTCACTTTCTCCAGGTTGTTAGGAGTCATCAGCTGATGGAAATTCAGGAGCAAAGCCTTGTGTGTAACTCTTCTAACCCTCGGTGAAGCTAGTGCTAATAGTTTATCAGCCACTGCAAATCCAGTTACTCTTTCCATAAGACAATAATACCATACAGTATTTACTGTATCGTGCATCTTCATTTTGCTGTTTAACAAGCTATAGCCATTATACTAGCTGTCTGAGGCTAATGTGTTGCTAATACAACATTTTAATAACTAGCTAACTGTTTATTTATTGTTGGGCTAACTGTTGGCTAGTTTAACTGTGTCCTGAGACACGTTTTTGCTAATATTCTATTAAAATTTCACTTACTACTAACTACTGATGTAAATGATCGCGTAATGTTTTAACCATTTACTTTATTAGCTTTGTCTTTACCAGAATCAACAATCGCCAGTGATTTAGCTATGCGTAGGGCACCCTTATATCCTTGCTGTAAACACTGAGTGCTGCTGGTTTTATGGGGGTATTAAGTTGCCAAATTAACATCAATGCTGTCAACACATCCATCCTTCACGAAAAGATAACATGCTCCAACAACTCCAAATTATGCAGTAAAGGCTTAAGCAGCACAGTGAAAATACAGACATAATTTTAAGGGGGAAAGAGTACGATTTACGCGTTCTTACTGCTTTCATATACTAATTACATGTAAATGTAAATGTTCATGTACACATATGAAATTTGACATATAGATTCTTAAAGGGGCTGTATGTGACATTCACTGCCACTGAATCAGTGTTGCCAACTCTTTTCCAATGAAAGTAGCTAGCACTAGCTCCAAAAGTTGCTAAAGGTCGCCAGATGATGTCATATGCTCATTTGCATGTGGATGACGCCATTATGCATTCATTTGCATACAGCTTAGTGCAGTGAGGGAGAGATCACCTTAAGACATAAAACGTTGATAGAGAAATCTTTGGCAAAATAATCACAAACCCACTACAAGGACATTGTGTATTTGAAGTAAAAAAAATAAATTAAATTTAAATTAGATTTGCTTACTAAATTTAAATATTTACAAGATCAAACAAACTATTTACATATTTACAACCTGTAGTAATATCTTAATCCAGAGAGAAAGAGTAAGAGAGAAGCACAAACAAACTATTTAATCTATTAAATATTTACATATTTGCAAGCTATAACATCCTAATCCAGAGATCCGGACAGAAAGAGTGAAGCTGCCCCACTTGCCACACACTGACTGCCTGCACACAGCGCAAGAGGAGAGGAAGAGAGACACTGTTGGCAGAAGAGCCACAGCATGCATGGGAATGAATTACAATATAATATATATGAATATATTTCTCTCCTGATGGTCTGAATAAGTCGTAAACTTTGTCGCTAGTTGCTTTTTAGAAAAAAGGCGCTAAGTGGGTCTGAAAAGTTGCTGAATCTAGTGATAAAGTCGCAAAGTTGGCAATGCTGCACTGAATGTCGCACTAGGGCAGCAGCATCTCGGACCAAAACAAATGGGCACCATAGCCCAGCAGAGAAAAACAGTAATTTTACCAAGCAGATCATCATAAAACACACTTCATTCAAACTGGACCGAAACTAAATAAAACTCACCAAAACCGTCTTTGTTAGTCTAATGTTCCAACAATCACAGACTCTGGTTTATAGTATCTAATCTTTTTCTGATTTGTAATCACCATCATTGAATTTGTTGTCCACTGTTTTCACATTTTCACAATTTTTTCAAATAAAAACCTCAAAGGCCTACTGCTGTCTTCAACATTAATTTGAAGTGTGTTTAGCTCGCTGAATAGCTTTGCACCTACACAGTTTGGTGGATTGTTTTTTATTCTAAATAGAAACCAGTGAGTTCATAAGTCTTGTGACATGATGATTTGATGTTGCATGGCCATCATTATAATCCATGAAAATATGAAGAGACATATGTATTGAATTTCCTTAAATAGAGACAGCATAGAAGAGCATTTGCCAGCCATGTCGACCAAGTGCAAATGTTTATTTTAAAAGTGATGTTTGAATATTGTTTTATTTCCATATACTTGTAGACTTGGCTCAGCAGGGTAGTCTCGCTCTGAGACATGTTTGAATTGAGAGCCTGGATTTAATTCATGTACTGTAGGAGTCTATACCGGGACAATGTGAGTAAAAGGAAAGCTGTGATAAGAGAATCTGTGTCACCGTATCCAAGTAAAATAAGCAAAAGACTGGCATACTTTATTTCTGAACATGGCCATGGAATATCAGGCCTGCCCCGTGGAAAAATACCACAGGTCAAATCAAATCCAGGGTGTCACTTCTTTTAGTCTTTCTAGAAGTTTTGGGAAATTTAACTTTACTTTTCATTATGTTTGTACAGGACTGTGTTTCGTGTGCAATAAAAAACCTTTCGGGTTACTTCAATAAAATATGAAATTCTTAAATGTTAAATGTTGCAAAGTCTGCTGGCTCGACTAAAATGATGTCTAAATAGAAGATTGTCCAATTGGACTAAGGATTATTATTTGAAGAGTTCATTTGCAAAAACAGATAGCCACGATTCTTAAATTTAGTCTAATTGATATTCCCTGGAGTTCACGATAAAAAAAACACGATTCAGGAAAATTTATACAAATGGAGATATCTGTTTTTGCTAATTAACTCTTCATTTATTTTGATGTCAGTTTAGTAAAGAAAACACATATTATAACGATATGATGCTAAGAGTACTGACACTATTTGTTCTAGGTTAGGGTCATGGCAGTAAAAATAAGCGATTTTGTCTGATGCAAATTAACCTAACACAGCTTTTGGGTATTTGTCAGAGGAAAGTAAACACCATTCATATTCTCTGATATGCAATAACCACGATTCATCAAATCTTTTTAAATCTAAATTATGTTTATTTTCAAGCTTGGATGTTTCATTACACCTTTAAAAAAGTGTGAGATTGGTCTTTTTATCACTTCTTATTTCTTTTTTTATAGCACTTAAAGGCATGATATTACGTAAATGCTTTGAAACAGTCACCAAGAAGTTTTTTTACATCAACACTATGAATTGTGATCTACAGTAATGAAATTCATGCTATTTTTTGATGAAAATTAATTTGTTTGCAATCTAACATTGGAACTATTATTAAACCAGTGAGGATGATGATGATCAATCAAAAATATTCAACTTTGCTGTAAAGGGGGCAACCAGTGAAATCAATCAGTCAATCAGCCCGGTAAAAGCCAATGAGTGTGACCACAGTGAGTTATGAAAGTAGTCTTGTGTCTGGATGCTATGGGAGGGACAATTTTCTATTCCTCCTTAAGTAAATACTACATATGCAGTGGGTATTAGGCTCCATCACAATCCCTAGTTATTTGGCAGACTGTTGCTAATGGAAGCATAGTCTTGAGTGGACGTCACAAGCACAAGGCTGAACAAAGAGGCCCTTTCTGTGGGCCAGAAGGTGCTGAAAGGCAGGGTGAGGGTGGCAGGCCTGTATGGAGCACCACTATCATGCTGGGCGTCATATAGCAAAGCTCATAGACAAAGGTGAGGCATGTTATCACCACGCCATTTCCTCAGACCTCTACTGTGGGGTAAGATCAGTTAGCGAATACTGTTGCATGACATTTGGAGATGATGAGGTGAAGTAGCCTACTCTTCAAGTGCTCACACAACTAATGCAAATGCAGAATTTCTCTGTCTCTGTTTCCCAGACACTGATGTCATCTCTTTAAAGGACACATTTACCCTTCATATTAATTTGCAGTGATTATATGCATCTAACATCTCAGGAAGTGGTGTGTGCTAAAGAAGGCACAGAAAAGCTGCATTCAGCCTAGTTTCCTGGATTGAATGATGGGATCCGAAAGTAGACATGGCAAAGCTTCATACCTCATTGATTCTTTGTGCCACAGTGTTTTTGCATCACATAACATCATAATTTAGACCACATGTGACCACACATGCCCTCTTGCATAGGAAGAGGTGAATGTCTGAGACAGTTAGCGGGGAACATAAAACATAGTTCCTCAAAACACTTACATTAGGTTTCTCCAGTTTAAGAATTGAGAAAAAAACAGGGTGAGGTGACTCACCCTGTTTTTTTCTCATGAAACTGATTCACTACCAACTCATATTATACTCAGCTGCTGAGCTTGTATAACACAATTACCTTGTATCTGCAAAGCATTGATTTACAAATACTCTAAGACATTTATAAATGTTCCTCTCCCGTGAGGTTCTTCGATGTCATGAAGAAAATTAATGATGAACTGAATTTTACGAGGGCATAACAATATTACATTATATAATATTCTGGTGGTGTAAGTAATAGTAGATGAGAGGAATACACTGATGCTGCTTCTATAGAAAAATAGCCAGAAGCAGGTCCCTTATTGTCATAGTCTTTTCCTAAAGAAAATGTTTCCATCACCCCTTATTGCATGTTTGATTTATCAGCTCACCAATGTTCCATCTCAACAAAGCACAAATTGAATGTTAATCCTAATTCAAAAGGATTTAATTAAAAAAATAATTTAACTGAAAAATGTTTCCCCTGTAAATGTCTGCCATAGCTCATTGGCATCTGTTGCTTTTAGCACTAGATATATTTAAAAACAGGAATGTTTGTTGAAGTCTTTTGCAACTTTAAGTTGTGCAACAAAATAATAACACAAAGAAAACAAGAAATTAGTTTTATGTCAGGAGAGAAATCCAAATAAAAGAAACTAGGGTTTCCCTGTTACTGCATTTCCATTGTGCATGTAAAACACATAAATCATCATGGACCATGACCTTGCCATGACCTTCCCATAACCTGGTTAACCCCAGTAACTGGAGTGAAATGTGTTAATTACTGTTATTATTTAACAATAGCTGGTGTTTCTCTGTCTAATTACTCTCCATAGCAGTTGCATGTGTGTCAGTGAGAGGCAGAGCAATGGGTGGCCATACAGTATGGCACATTTCTGAAGCTGTGAACAGGGAGGGCTGAGCGTGCTAACCAAAGGAAAGCCTCAGGGCCACGCGACAGGACCCGTGGAGCCACTTGAGTGATCCCCTAGCCACCACATACAGTCTGCCTTTCACCTCCTTGTGTGTACACAAAGGGGAACTTATCCGAGTCCCCCGCCCTCTCCCTTTCACCCTCCACCCCGCCCCCGCCCTTCATAATGAGATGGAGTCAGGTCTTGCCACTGCATAATAAAAACCTGCCTCCATTGCCAAACAATCACAGCAGGCTGGGAAGAAGAGATAATCTAAAATCAATCTAACACAGGATGGGTGACCTGATACTGCAGAGTAGGCAGCAGTATGAAGCACAAAGGGAGTGACTTTCTTCCATCTCTCGTATAGAGTAGGAGCAGCAGAGCTCCACATGGATCTGTTCATTATTAAAAAAAAAAAAAGTTAAACTGCTGGTCAGGCAGAAGTTTCACACAAGTGCACTTTTGTATGCCATGTATATGAGAAATATAATGTGATCTAAATCTAGATCAGGTTAGTGATCAAGTCTTTTCATCAGTAAACATACATTATTGTTAAGAGAGAATAAATTTATTGGTTAACATACAGCCCTGACCAATGGAGATCTCTCTCATCTCAGTTCAACAGTTGAAGTCTGAAATCCATCTCTCTCATTGTGTCTGAACTCCACCAGCCATGTGTGCTGGATCTGTCACCAGTAGAGAGTAATGTAAAATGTTACGTTTCCTCTGGCAGTGCCTTTACAACACAAAAGCATGGAGGCCACACACAGCTCCCAGAGATCCCGAGATGAGAGTAAATAAACCAGGGGAGCCATCCCTGACACCATGTGTGGCTACGTACAGTGCAGACTGGTGGGAAAACAATGTTGGGTCAAGCATGATTAACACCTCACCTTTTTCTCAGGATGCTTTGTTACGGTTGTGTGTGGCAGACCCCAAAGTTTGATCTAGTGACTTCCTTGTGAGGTCATAAGTGACCATGACCAAAATAACATGAGAAATCTTAATATTTTTAATATTCATGTACAGAAAGCCAGAAAAAATATTGGCGCTAACCATATTGAGTGTTTGTCTTGATATAATTCTCACCCAAAGCAAATGCATGGTGATTTGCAGTACTAATAATGGAAAAATAGTGTTGATTTAAGTATACTCATGTTTTAACAGACTGGTTGTTGTTGTATTTAACCAACAAAGAATGCATCACCCAAGATTTCAATGTATAATATGGACATATGCATACAGGTTTTTTTTATTGTTACAGCATGATCTGGGAGGTTCATTATGTAACTGTCAAAAACGGCCTCCAAATTGAATGTCAAGATACTATAACATGCCCTCTATAACAACACAGAAGCGTTTTCTGATCTGACGCCCCTATCAGCAGGAAAACACCATTTGTCAGTGCTATTCCAAAACCATTACAAATCACTGTAACAATGCTATGGTTAAGCTTAGGTTTAGGCACAACAACAAAAACGACTTGGTAAAGTTTAGAGAAACATCATTGTTTGGGTTAAAATAACTACATTGTTAAGGTTAGGGTACCTTCGTTGTCATAGTTACAATAACACTTGTTAGGGAATAATCATGGTCATGCTTTAAAAAAACAGTGTTGACTATCAGTTGGAAACTGGAAACGAATAGTGGTCTCCCATCCAATGTTTTATTGACCCAACGATCCACCCCGACCTCCTTGCGGACTGTTGCTCTATAACAACCTTACTAAAGGCGCAACAAGGCTGAACAAGTGTTAGATTTATCTAGCAAATCGTGCAATGGGAGAATGTTAGGAATTGGGCAGCTCTGAACTTTCAGCTTGACAGTTAGGCTAAGCCATAAATTTATTACCAGAGGTTGAAAATTCAGGTTTAAATGAATGCCGTGGCTCAGATCTGAGTCAGATGTTTAGCGGGTACTCAAGTAAGTGCCAATCAAGACAGATTGTTTATTCAAGAAAAGCCTGTAAACATGCACCCGAGTTCAGTACCTCTGCAGGTTCTCTGTGAATGTCACAAGGTGCCGAGGAGCATTCACCTTACAGTATTCCAGAGCAAAGCAAGCCATCGTCACCAGGATTGAGAGTGACAATGCTGACATTTCAACTGCTATACGCTCTGAAATGCACATGCCTAATCTGTATTCCTAAGCAGGATTTGCCTCCAAATTGCTCCATTGCCTGTGGTCCTTCTGTTTGTTGTCGTCCATTGCCGCACATAGACTTTAAATAAACACAGCTTTGATAAGCTAGGGGCCAGACAGTAACCTTTGACCCATAGCAGTTCCGATCGGGGTCCTGGGGCATGAGGTTCACCAGGTGACACTAGCATAGCTTTAAATTAGCGGCCCTTTTCGACAGAGGGAGGTTTATAAACACTGCGAGTGGATGAGGGAGTGTTGGTAGGAAATTGACTTTGTCCAGAGTGTGTTGACCAGGAGGAGAGCAGAGGTTAAGAGGTACTGGGCCCAAAGGGGGCTTGTTAGTATGATTTTCCCATCCAATGGACATTCATGAATAAGATTAATTTACAGCCAATCATTATCTAACTAGTCTCCAAACATTCACTATCAAAATTTTAAAAACTTTTATTTTCTATGCAAAAAAATGATAAATCAATTCCCATTAATCACAGAAAGTTTTGGATTTCAGGTATGCACTACTGTATGAATGAATTGCAGTGCTGATATTGTTTAAGTACGTTTTTTTCATTCATCATCATCATTTCAACAAACTGTATCATGTCGTTCTAATATAGACTTAATTTGGGTTCCGATTCTTAATTTACTACCTTCCTACTCTCACTGAATTTATTCTTCCTCTCCCTCAATGTGTGTATATATACACTTTTTAAAATTAAAACAGTTTCCTAACATGTCTGAAGGTAAATTCTGGAAAATAACTTAATATTATATAAATATTTCCCTCTGCAGAATAAGGGTCCTTGGCTTATTTGTAGTGGACGTGGCCATAGGTGCAGCCAGCCAGTGGCAGTCTGAGGCCTCTTTGTAGGCTGTCGAACATGCACCAAACCACAAATTATCATTGGAGCAGGACAGGCCTCCTGCACCATAACCAGGCCCACCCCTGCCTCCTCGAAAGCTTGGGATTAATGGCATGTGTCCAAATAAACATGTCTGAACATTGTGGCAGAGAGGAGCCGTGGGTGAGCGTGCATCTGAGAGAATCATCTCTCACACCTGTTTGAGTGATGTAGCCTGCTGCCAGGGATTACAGCCACACACTTTCTTAAATAAATCTTAAAAGATTAATTTATGTAAGCATACGTGATGTTTAGTATCTCTCCTTAGTCCTATGTCTCTTGTTTTTAGCCTTCCTTTCCTTTTGCCACTTCCCGTTCTCACCAGGTCTTTGCTTAATTCAGTAAACTTTTTTCACAGTAAATGAGGTGTGCTGTAAAGTAAACATTGCTTATAAATGTTTACTTTTGTCTCTGTATAATTTCTGCTCTGTACAGTAGTCACACTTATGCAGGTAGAGTGCTGAGTGGAAATGTTTCCAGTGGTTCTTTGTCATTTGTAACCATCTACCAGGGTGGGATTGCTCATTTTAATATTTCCTTGCCCGTTGAAGAAATTAGGGGCATTTCAGCTTCGACTAGTGGTTTTGCAAGTTTTTTTTTTACAGACTATTAATAACACGATGTCAGAGGGTACTCTGTATATTAATTCTGTTCATGTATTTATGCAGTTAATGCTCTACAGAGCAGTAATTTTGGATGTTCTCGTAATGTCGAGTATTTTAAAAAATACAATAAAATAATACTATAATAAACTTTATAAATCACAATACGTCACAAAAGATGAATAATAAACATATAGATATATAAGAAACTTAATAGAGCAAGATATGCAGTAATGTCAATTATAAAATCGTGATCAACCATATCAAAAGCAGCACTAAAGCCAAGAAGTATCAGTACAAATGTTTGTCTACATTCCAAGTCTTGTACTGTCTTTTATTTGCATGTTATAAGTGCTGCATGTTCTCTACTTTCTCCGAACTTATGCTCAGCTCCCAGAAAGCTTTGATCACCATCTTGGTACATTAAGAGTCACTAGCAGGGTGCCGCGGTTGCTCACCTGGTCGAGCGCACGCCCAGTGTACAAGGCTGAGTCCTTACCATCGCGGCCCTTTGCTGCATGTCCCTCTCTCACTCTCCCACATTTCCTGTGTATCTCTGTAGCTGTTCCTGTCAAATAAAAAGAGTCACGAGCATCTCACTGTAAGGAATATGCATGTGTATTATAACAGTACAGTATTGTGTTTGGGGTCTGCCTTTATGGCTAGTACAGTACAGTATGCCTTGTACAGTATCTGCTCAAACTGTGGGAACTGTTTTCCATACCTAAATGTGCTACCATGCTTTTAAGGATTAGTCTTTTTGTACCACACAGTCATACCAGCATGCTGTAGGCAGTGCTAGCCTATAAGTCAGTGTGCACCAGCCAACACTAAGATTCTGCTTTTGGCATGCCGTGTTGATGACATCAGTAATTTGTCACTCTGCAGACACACTGTGATTTATGACTTTTCCCATGCAGCAAAACGTGCCCTTGGTGTTTCTTTATTACATGTAAAACCTATTACTGTAAAATAGGGGGATTACTGCATAATACATGCTTGGAAAAGAGCTGCAGGTTGAGCAAATATGGTGTGTTTTATACTAATAAAGTAGCTGGGTTATGGGCAAATGTTTACATTATTTTATAGCTTGCCTTGAGGAGGGAAAAGATTTCCATTCATAACCAGAGTGATGAATGTGAGTAATTACCTTGTATTAAGCAATATACTTCACCCCCTAAAGCTTCACACTGTTTTATAATTTGGAGTTCACACTCATAGACTGATGCCTCTAATTAAATGTCTCTACTTTTAATGCATTTCACTCCCTCTTGTTTTTCAGTTTGACTTTTTGTGTTCCAGTCAATGATCTGACTGTGTATTTGAGAATGGATGCTAATTCATTAATTTTAGTTTTGCCTAAGTTTAGTTTTGATGTGTGTGGCAGCAGTTTTCACCAGACCACTAGGAATTCAACTTGCCTCTCCCTTCCCTTGATGGATGCTACTGTTGAGATGCACAAAAAAACACGAGGTAGATCGAGGTAAAAGGATATTCCTTTGATATCAAATGGACCTTTTACGTTCGGCAATTACCGAGGGACTTTGAGCACTGATGGACAACCTGCTTGCCAGGCAATGGGCAGTTTTTGTATATTTGCCCAATGAGTGATTTGCAGAAAGACATCCTTATAAAGGCCACCATCATCGCTCTCTGAGGGCACTCTGCACGCTGACACGTCATGTCTATCAACTCTAACATGGCTGTCAGCACAGAGGACACCATCCCTGCCATCCAGTTCTCTTCTACTACTTGCTCATAATGTACAATATCAGCGGAGAGGACCAAGAGACAAGGAACTACAGAGCAGACAAAGATGTCTTTTAGCTGATATTGACACACACTCAGATTGCATTTAAGAAAAGTGCTGAAGGATCATCACCACCAGGGACATAAATCAAATAAATGCTGTACGTTGGTACATGTGGATCCTGCTTGAGGATGTTTACATGTGGATACTGATTATTTATGTGTTAGCATGTTCATGTTGAGGTAAGGATACCCTGTCAGTAAACAACAAAGTGAAAAATAATCTGGAAGGTCATATTATTAACATTGTTTTAAGAGGATGTATATAAAAAAACCCTTTCTATAAGGCATTTCAAAACAGAACCCTTTTTTCTTCTTTTTGGAAAGAAACGTCAGCAACATGTATGGCCTTACAGCAGACGGGCACAATGGAAGTGGAGGCCTATAAGGTGCTGATAGGGAGAATGAGTTGTACAGTTGTCAGCGCTGGATTGATGAGAGTCGAGGGAGCATCAGTGTTGATGCTGAAGGGGTTAACGTCAGCTCTCAGGGCAGGAGGCAGTCTTTACTGGGAGTCCCATCACTGTGGTCAGTCTGGGGGTTGTTAGAAGTGTTCATTAATCATAGTCCTAATTTGTTTTCACTCTACTGTGCTGACACAGACTGAATATTATTACAGTGGCAGTGAGGTGGGAATCTCAATGGTTAGAGGTGTCATTGTAGTGCATGCTAAAGGACCCAGTGAGGCTGTCCCACTGTTACATGTGTTGGCAGGTAGAGGTAGGTGTCAGTGTTGATCTGTGAGCCCTCACTTGTGTTCATGAAGTATAAATTCAACCTTAAACGTATTAAATGTTGCCATTTCTCACAACACGCAGTTAAATAACACATTATTTTATTATATATATTTTTTTAATATAATGCAGTAAATTCACAGTTCTACATTAACTCATGTACATTTACAGGAAAAATGTACTAAAATAATTTGAAAAGATCTTTCACTCCTGTCCTGTTTTTTGAGTGTGTAGACCATATGTTACAACACACATGTGTACATGGACCTGTTTAACCAAATGTATTAGCATGATTCCCATGGGGACCTGAGCTATAGACTTCATAATGTCAAAGGGCAGTTTACCCTGAAAGCTCACCTTCTTAACAGTGTACCAAGTCTTGACAAAGCCACATATCATTAATATCACATTCCAGCCACAAAAGCGTTTTTTTTGTCAATTTCAGACCTGCACTGGGCGGCAACCCCAAGATGAGTAACAATGAACAGAGCTTTTATTATTATTACTATTATTATGACATTGTATTACATTTTTAAAGTTTCACAATTTTACAGATTCATTCATGTCATTGCTATCATGGTAAGCAAATGCCTGTAATCATCTTAAACAATACTAACACCTTCACCACTCAGCCTTCAGATTTGACAAATTTACCATTTCACTTTGGGTCAAAGAGGTAGATACAGTATCAAGTGCTTTATTACAAATTTTGCTTTGGAGAATGGCTTCATAACTTAACAGAGGATTGTCTGGGCTAGTTTCTTTCCTGTTATGTTAATAATGACGTTTTGCATTGAACAAATGTACTGACCTAGGAGTGAAACCAAGGAAAACACTCCACATCTCCTCCCCTATGTGTTTTAGGAGTTGGCTTAGCCCAGTGAAGTAGAGCCACAGCCTCATCCATCAGAGAGGCCATACATTAAGTCAGTTGATCATTACAGCATCTGAGGAAATGTCTCAACCGAGCTCAATTAGGAGGGTTAACCCACTGGAGAGAAAAAGCAATATACTGTTGCAAAGTTATCTTATAATTTCTATTTTTTTATTTTGAAAATGCAGAGTGCACACAAATATATGTTCTTATACTCTATACTGTATCTTTATGTGTGGACAAGGTCTTGCAAACTTGATACATAAACAAAATTATGTCTAGGTACCTAATTTTACTTTAAAATATGTTTTTTTTAAATTAGGCATTGTATTTATAACATAAATGTTAATCTGTCAAAACCACTGTATGATAACTACATTAATAAATACACTTTATGAGTTCATATCAAAGTATCATTCAAAGTATCCGGAGCATCCAAATTCCAGTCCAAAGTTACATCATATATGAGATGTCAGTTATTTGTAATGAATTTAATATTGTTTGCAATATTTTAAAAAATATCTCATATCCACATAAATAGCCTTTTCACTTAAAGCTGTGGAAAAGTAAAGAAAGAGTTGAGAAAGTGAAAGACCTTATTGTTTCTCTTCACCAGGAGCAGATAAGGCTAAAGGTTGCTATGGAAACTCAGCCAACTGGAGCCAGAGTCCAATTTAGGAAAACCACAAAGTCAACATGAACGCGTGCAACGGTTGGGAGGGAATCAAAAAATGTTGTGATTGTGCAGGCCATAATCAGAAGTCAAAATATATAAACTAAAAGGCCCGTGGATACAGTGACACATCACCATTAATTTCCATCACTTCAGGTAAACTATCATCCTGGGGCACAGGCGGAGGCACGATGACACATTTACAGTATATATAATGTGGGACTGTCACTGCTGCAGAAACCATATCCTTTTATTTATCCAAGGCAAGGCCAAATGCTGCAATGGTTACGTGCTTCCTTTAAATATTTTAAATCAACCACATCTTTTGGAGTGGAGACATTAAGCTAATATCTTCATAGTCCCACCAACGTCTGACATGAGAAACTGAGAGGCAGTGTAAGACTGGCAGGATGTAAGACTGTGGAAACACTAAAGAAAGAGGTGGTTTTTCATCTTGTTTTGAGAAACTGTAGCCAACGTGTTGCCTTATACAATTTTCAAAATGAACTTTCATTCGTGTTCACACAACTTCACAAAAAATAAGTTAAATGCTGTAGTTCAGGGTAGACTATTAAAGAGTTTTTGTATAGTATATGATATTTTTAACTCTAATCTAATATATGTAATCTAATACATCTAAGACACAACATAAAACCTGTGGTGGCCACATCAGGTTTCATGTACAGTATAGCAGTATTTTTCTAACCCTTACCAGTTTTCAATAGGAAAGCCTGGTTTATCAGTCATTGATATAAATCTCACCAAAAGTATCAAAATAGCTTCAACATTCAACACATCACACTGTACAATATATGTGAAAATATATTCCAGTGTGGGCAGCTCTGTGTGAGACTCCCTCTGTTTTTCTTATCTGGCTGTGATTAGGATGCAGTGGGCTGACATTGATCAGGCTGCTGTGGCCAAATTTTGCCCAGCCAGCCACACGTCTGGAAAGCAGTTAGACTTCAATTAAAACAGGCCAAACTGATTTCCTTGGTTGCATCACATGTCGCATGCAATGGTAATTACGATGTAAATATTCAGCACATGTCTCGCATGAACGTGTCTTTTTCCAGCAGTAGTCTTCCTGCCCCATGAGCTTGACATAACAAATTGGATTGTTTGTAGAAATCATCATATCATAAGGAGGTTTAGACGCTTCTCTCTTATGCAACATTATCAGAGTCCTGGATAAAAATTGGTGGATATGAAGAATTTACCTAAAAACACAAGAAGATAAGAACAATATTAAAAAGGATGGGTCTTGTATCTGATTAGCTTTCAAACTGGAAGGAATCGTTTGGCTTCAACACTTGCAAATATAACCATGGCAAATGTTATATGCATGGCTTTCTGATATACCATATGATCCTTGATAAATTTAACTCATCAACCAACTTAAATCAATAGCTATAGCGTATGAATATGTTTCACACATCAAAGTAACAATAATCTGATAAATTCTGATTAATCTAATGAATTCTTCTAAAATTGAAATAATGGGCCAATAGCTACATAAAATATCAAACTTCTTTCTAACTACATATATGATAACAAAGTCTGAAATCCCAGCAAGGTCAACAACCACAAAATGTAATACCATTACAGCTATGATCTTTATTTATAGGAAGTCTAAAGAGCATAAATTATTTCACCTCCTCTCTCCATCATGCCTGCCCTAAAGCACAAGTTCAAACAAGCAATCATAGTCATGAAGCATACCACAATAGCCATGGTAATGTCATTATCAGTACACACTGACTAGGAATCAAGGTTAGAAAAATAGCCCAATGTAATATAAGGCTGATGTATAAAATAAAATAAAATAATATGATGTAACTTTATATGTAGAAACCTTAGTCAAACTTTTGGTAACCAGAGAACAAAGACCTCAGGCACCTTTAAAGGTCTTCTGACTGTTTGACTGTAGTTCCCCAAACCAGCAAAATACACCAGGTTTTAACCCACCATTCACTCCATTCATTCCAGGTCTTCATCACATCTTACACGAGGAAAACTACAGCTATCTAGTTTGTTAATCATTTGCTAACTTATGTCATTTGAAGAGAGGAAACATGTCAAATGGGGGACACGTCAGTGACCAAACCAGTCATTATAGCTTGTTAGAATTGATAGTGAGTGCAATTCTTTTTCTTACATCAGTCTGGAGAAAAGTCGTTTACACTGCCAATTTTAGCACGGGCGACTCCCGCCACTGGTGTGGTACCTGTCCAAGAACAACTTGTCTGAGGTCGCTGCAGAGCCGGAGTCTGACACAGTGATTATAGGTGGTGCTCTGGGTGAGGAAAGCTGCGGTTTCGTGCTGAATATCTGAGAAATCCATTGTGAGCTTCACCTTTTCTGAGGTAGTGCTTGACTGAATTATTTGCCATAGGGAGGAAGCGAGCGAGTCCCCAGTCTGTTACTAGGAGCTATATCTCAGCCATACTGCAGTGTGGATAGGCCTGGGTGTTATACCCTCGCATATGTGTTATGCATTTTCAAAGTGTGTTAGTTTCTTTGAACAGAAGATATTGGAATAAGTCTAGAACAAACTGACTATATTTGTTAAAATAGGTAATTTTGTACAAAGATTTACATGAGTGAAAGGATGGGAAGACTTGAGATGATCGACACTAGATGTCACTCACTTTGCTTCACTGCTAAGGGACTTTTGAGGGGAAATAAACCATAATCCACACTCCAATGGAGCCATTGTGTATGGCGGCACTTACCTCATGTGTACCAGCAGAGACCCTCCACGCAAATCTCCATGATGGAGGGATTGAGATGTGGGGAGCGCCTGTGGGTTTGGAAAAACTATATCTTTCTATCCGAAGAGCCATAATGTCAAGCACGTTACAGTCCATCAGCTGGATACCTGCCACAAATAACTTCTACCAAGAGGGCTCCGGGGAGCCGTATCACAAACTTTGAGGTTATTTTTTCCTCTTTTCAGACAGAACTGCCTTATGACATGGTACAGCAGACTCACGCAAAAATCATACACTTTACATGTTGCATCTTTTCTGTGTGTGTTTGTGTGTGTGTGTGTGGTGGGTGTGAGGGTGGGCCGACATACGTGTGGCATATTTCGGGGAGAAAACGGTAAGTGCGATACGTGTACAGATTGTCATGACGTGCTTCGTGCAGCTCAAGACACATTGTAAACTCTATCAGTCACCCAATAAATCCTGCTGGAGGGAAAACACAACACAAGATATATATGGCTGTTTAATGATCGTGAGCTGAGGTGGAGGTGTAGTGGACTGGACTGAGCCTGAATGGGGTGTATGGGTTTAGCGAAAGAGTGGGGGTGTAATCCACTGGGACTATATATGCTCAGTTTGGAGAGTACCAGCCTACATGGGGGTAGACACAAGGCCCTAGTCACAAGGGGTTAATTGTAGGTGTTTAAAGAGCACATGTCGTTAAAGAGCTGGTGGGTGGAAAGACTTCTATTTATACATGGCAGAGGTAATGAGGTGAAATTATTCTGTCCGACAGAGATGGGATGTGACCACAGCAGGCTGGTGGAGACTCTCCTGCCCTGGCTCGGACTCCTGAGAATGTTTTCAGTCCAAATACGGCACTGAAACGTAAGCTTGCTAATTAATTCCCATTTACATATGGCCAGCTGTGGTTTCCATTGCGCCCTGCAGCCCAGGCGCCAGCAGCAGGCAATTGATTGACTAATTAATGATTCCCCAGATGCAACAATTAAATTGAAATGAACTTAATAGGCCTCAGACGGTATTATGCCGCAGTAATGTTTTCATTACTCATGTTTACATGATAACACACATAAACACAGGCATACATGGCAAGGAATCACACAAGCAACTTCAAGGCTTTAACATGGTTTAGGTTTTTTATTCTGGAGCGCTGTTCAGTTTTTAAAGTTAGTGTTTTATTGAGCGACATAAACTTGTGTAACTCTTTGGTTTACACAAACCTGTGTGTTTTTTGCACTGTAGCTGTACTGTGAAAAAGTTATTTGAGATTGATTAAGTGCAAATATCCCTAGAGTGATTAAAAAAGTAGTCCTTGCTCCACTAGAGGGAGCAACTCCATAGGGATCAGATACAAAGGACATGAATACATGACACTGTTTGATATTGTACCAGTCCACTCCCACTGAAACAGCAAAACTCTTGTTTCTCTTTCAAATTTGAAAATGTAAAGATATACAGTGATGTAATTCTACATATTTTTACCAAATGGTTGTTTTAGGGATGCATTTAAAAACTTGCTCTTTTTGCAGTTAATAGAAGAAACAACACACATGATGTGTACTTTACTGGTCAGTAAGGTGTGGTCCCTGGCCAAGGTCTGTGGCTCGTTCTGTGCTGCGTTTTTGATGGACAATGGACGGAATACAGCCTGAGGATATCCACAGGGATGAGTTTGTGGTTGCCAGAATCTGATCATTGGGAAGGCGCATGTAACCAAAGAAAAAAGAAAACAGCAAACTGAACAACCTGCCAAAATCATCATGCAATTTCTGGAGCAGTCTAAAATGCCAGGGGAAGCTGGATCTCCTTCCTTTGCTTGATAGTTTTCTTAAATTACTGCTCAACTTCCTTTAAATCCCTGTTAAGCAGCATTTTTTCCCAACTGAGTTTTATATGTAATGAGTGAAGAAAATAGAGAAATAGCAGAACACTTGAGAGAAGTGAGAGTTTGCTACGGTTGTGATTAATAGATGCATACAGCAATGAAATGTCTGTCATTCGTACAGCGTTTTCCCCTGGCGCTCAGGTTACACGGACTGAAACAGCGTTTGTCCATATTAGTGAGGGCCCAGTTTTTACCCTTCCTGTCTGCCTGCTGGTAAAGGAGAGAGGCCAGAGCGCTATGGCATGACGGTCAGTGGCACCCACCCTGCCTTTCCATCGGCGCCTGCTGTCTTCGCCAAGGCAGAAAAAGGTGAGATGGCTGATATATACTCTCTCACACAGAAGGCCATCAAAAATAAGTAAGAAGCCACCTCAGTCTGGATTGGTATACTTTCAGAATGCAGAAATGTGGATTCAATCTTATGGACAAGCAGCATCCTGGCTTTAGTAGGAATGTGAACTCTGAGTCGATAGTGACAGCTAATAAAGTCCCCTTGACTATGAAATACTTGTAGTGCTTTGGCCAATACATTCAAAGCTTAAAGCGCTTACTAGCATGACACATTATCTGCCTTTGTACACTGTAGCTGAGGAGAATAAATAAAACTCATCAACAGTGGTGACATTCTAGCAGTTGGCTCGCTCAGTGTTGATAGTTAAAACGTCACAAGTTGGATATGTATTTCATTATGTGTGCTTTTGATTTAAGCACAAGAAGAGTGGCCTGCTTCAGGCAAACCCACACAAAACGGTGATTCACTGCCTTTGTGTAAATATTCTTTTTGGCTCTTGTCTTTTGGTTGCATCTCCGTATGACTTTTCCAGAGTAAGGGTGACCTGCCGTGGTCATATAGGGCCTGTCTGGGCCTTCCTCGCTTCATTAATTCATTTCAACTTCACAGAAAACCCCCCCAGAAAGCTGTGTAAATATAACATATAACTAGTTATATGTTATATTTACACAGCTTATACACTTAACTTATTGTCATACCTAAAACCTGAAACTAACAAGTTAACATAACTATTCTGCTTGCAGTTTCTGAAATTAATGTGAGCCTGACTATAATCCCCAGATATTTTATGAATGTTCAAGCTTGCTTTAAAGCTGCGTGGTCTTCTGTAAATTATCATGTCACTCTCTGGAATTACCATAAAATCTGACAGCAGACAAAGTCTCAATTCAGAATTTTCGTTTGCTTTGAAGTGAAGCCCAGCAGACGAACTGAGCCATAATCACGATTAGAAGATTAAAAACATAACTACATTAGTCACCTTTGTCTTGGAGTATGATAAGCTGCTTGGTAAAGGAAAAGTATCGACATACTTAAATACATTTAATAACTATGTACAGGTTCTTAGTCTGGGTCACATCCTGAAAACTGTGAAGTCATTCAGATTTTGCAACAACCTAAGATGCTTGTTTCTTTCTGTCTTGGAGAGAGGAGTCAATTATTTTCTTTGTAATTGTAAGAAGATGTTGAGACCAATGTTGAAATAAGTGTTTTAAGTTCATGGACTTTGTTGTGAGTTACTGATTAAAATAAAATAAAATAAACAGACAAAGGGAAACAAAAAGCAGAAAAAGTTACAGGTAAGGTTGTGTGGCTTGGATTTGATGTTTTACAGCAAATGGAAGCGATTGAATGTGTCACCAGTTTTTAAAGAGTAATTTCAACCTTAAACAACACATCTCTGCTAATTGCTAATAAATGATGTCATCCACATTAACGAAGATGAGAATTCAGAGGCCTGCGTCTGCCGATAGCTATTGGAATTACAATTGGTCTAAAAACTCTTTATTATTCATAGATAGAAAGTCTGTTCTTTTGCAACATCCAACTGAAATTTGCAATGGACTTGGCTGTGTCAATGGCTATTTTTTCAAATCTTGATCTTTAATGACTTATCTGGCTTTTTAAAGAAGCATCCTGAAGTCATCACATTGTCCTTGGTTGAAACAGTCATAATTCATTGTTCTGCAGATGTGCTGCATTTGTTTAGACAGAAAGAAGTTGTGAATACTTAAATACGCTGAAATAAGAGCTTTGATAACTTTAACTACAAAGTAAGTCTAACACAGCCCTTGCCCTTCTTTCAACCTGTAAGCAGCTATAGCTACTGCTGCAGAGGAAAAACTCATCAACATATCCCACAATTAAGCCACATTTCATCAACACCAATCCCAACAGGAGTGATGGAACTATGTTTACTGTGTTTTGTTTTGGAAACCCTACAGTGGCCTTTTGATGGGAATTACAGGTCTGTCCTGGTTAGGCAGCTGCTGGAGAGATCATCGTCTGCGTTTGCATGGCACCCGCTGAGAAGCCTGAGCACCATGGGAGAGCTCTCCCAGATCATTTCCATAAATATGAGTAATGTGCCCCTTTTCCACTTTGGTGTAGGTCCCTCAGGGAGGACATGGGGATAAATGCGTACGCTGTGACATCCGCAGACCAATAAGTTATCTGCAAATGTGCTTCCGGATTTACAGAGATTTGTTTATTGCAGTTTAGTAGCGAAGATCAACATTTTAATGAGGACAGGATTTGACCCCCTGACTGGTAACAGCTTCCTTATGAAAAAAAGACATGGCTGGATGTGTTAAAGAGATAATAATTCATATGCTTGAAAACTGCTGTGTTTAAGCCATCACCTCTAGCATATGGTGTCTTACATATAGGCACACACAGGTGAGCATCTGGAGACTCTGCATGGCATTATTCTGGGCTAGAACAGCAAAAACTAACAACATTTCAAATGATCAGATCTTTAAAACTTGGATATCATATTTATGTGTAGAAAGATAGAAGAACAAAATTACGACTGCAAATTTAGAAACCTCTGACGTAAACGATTCAACGACTCAATTTTAAAACCAGTGAGTCCATTTCCCCACACTCTGGAACTCCACAAACTTGAGTTATTTTCACATTTGTAGTCCTTTCTTTCTAGTTTTATTTTCTCTAAATACTAATAAAATAGATACTTTATATCCCGGTGTCACGGTCCATTTCGTTTAAGACTGTCATCCATGTCATCTTTTCTGCTTTGGCTAAGGTCGCACTGTAAACCCTATATACCTGCTTTAGGCACAATTAAAATTCATACAGAAAGGTCTGCATGGGTCAGGGGACAGCTCGTCCAAAATCAAAAGAAGCTCTAAAACCCAATGCTTCTGCCAGTGTTGTCGAGAGGCAGCGAAAGAGAGGGATGGTAATAACTTTTTATCATTGTATGGACAGACAGGAAGGAAAAGAGCATAAAAACAGTAAAAACATCTATCTAGGGCTTAGCCTCTCTATGATAAAGTGATATTTTTTGCTTACTATTTCGCATATAACATCAACAGCAAATAATTTTGTAAAGAAAACATATCTTGGCTTAACCACTTTATTGCCGTTTGTTGATAAAACGAGACTAAATAAATGTTGCTCTTCTTTGATAGCAATACTGTATATATCTTCACTTTAAATGGCTAATGAAAAATATTTAACTAAAACCAAAATTCAGCACTTTCCCACTAAGTTTTGGGATGGAATTGGAAACTTAATTTTTTGTGTGGTTAGATAAAATTCAGTGCAAGAATGTGGGAGAAATAATGACAATATTCCACTTACATATAAAGTTGAATATGTTTTAAAATCATGAAATAAAAGAAGAGCAATTACTTATGCAACTGTCAGGGTTTGAATAAATAAAAACTAAAATTGGCTTTACATGTTTCAACAAGCACTTCAGCTCCCAAAATTCATGTCACCCCATTCCCACTGCAGTCATTACAGATGCTTTTTGCTATGGGAATAGTAAGGTCAAAAGGCAAGACCTCCAGTGCTTGTGTTGGTTTATACTGACTAAACACAGCATAAACTGATTCCTCAGACAAGAAAATATTTGAGCTGATTTTTGGTTATTGTTCTTTAAGATGTAACCTGAAGTTCTGTGCTCAACCAGCTCTTCAAGCATCCCCTATACCCCCCCTCCATCACTTCCACACACACTGTAACTGAACTGTGCTCGGGACAGTAAATCAAACTCCTCTGAGGAAACCATTTATAAAAGCCTGACATCCGGCTTCCTTTTTCTGATTGCTGATTACACCTCAGAGTTTTTGAATGCAGCTTTACTAGTCACCTCAGGACCAGCGCAGGACAAGATCCTCCAAGCTGTAAATTAACCACATACATTATCTGTGGCCCCAAATGTGATCCGCTGATCACCGTCTCCTCTTTGCAGCAGGCAATGTGAGGCCTCCTATCCTGGAAATGATGAAAGAGAAGAAAGCTCTTAATGGGTTTACCAGCATGCTGAATCCTTGCCTTGTCTAATATTAAATCACTGCTTATATTTCTTACAGCTGGCTAAGCCTTGAATGGCAACTCAGACAAAATTCCCAAACCAGTGCCTAACAAAAATATGGATTGTACCTTAAAATAAGCCAACATTAGGCATTACTGTGCATCAGTGTGTGCTTGAATGGACGGATTAATATTGTTGTATGCCCTTAGTTTGAGTAACGCCAAGGACATGACTGCATATCACATGCCAAGGTCAGGAATTTTTTACTTTAATGCAGTGGCCCTTCAGAGGTCACCTTTTAAGCGTGACATGCAAAGAACAAAAAACAATAGTCCCAGGGCTGTTTTAGGACTTAGGATCTGCAAATGATGTGTATCAATGGTGACATAAATCAGATTGATTGAATTTTAATAGCGGCATCTCCTCCTCTCACAAAGTTAAAGATGAATCCACATGCTCACAATGTACTTTGTGTAGGTAGGTCAGTGAACATATCTGAGACAAGATAAAGTAGTGTAAATAGAGAACAGCTGAATTATTACATTATTTCATGTTTTCATTATTAAATGTCTCAAAGAGCTGCCTTTTCATATTTTTAATAGATATTATATATTATAATAATAATATATTATAACATATTTATAATAGATATTTAGTTATTACTTCTCCATCAATCATTGAATAGTAACTAATACTCAGTTTATCCTTAAATGTATTAGTTATGGTATTTGAGAAGGAAGGAAAACATTTTAAAAATTTAAGAATTGATAGAGTACTTTTGTCATTCATTGAAGTAACAGCAAATAATTTAGCATTTAGTCATTAGTAAATATTCAATCTAATATGGTACACAAACAAATAGATCATTAGAGTATACTTCCTTGGATCAGTTCCTAAAATCATACAACTTATTGAGTGTTGTAAAAAACTCATGTGCAGAATATGTTAGGGAAACAACGTATGTGTTCCTCTGCTATTAATTGCTTTATGAGACTTAACGAGGATTAAATGTGAAAATAGTACAATTTTAACATGTAATTTTCATCTGATGTCATGTAAAGTTTTTGCTAATAGTTTGGTTTAGGCAGACAAAAGTTTCTATATGCAATTTCACCATCAAACTATTGCCTGCTTCTACATATATATCATAACTATTCATAAAACCCTTTTTGTGTTGGAAACCATATTTTTCTTCTGAGCATGTGATTGTAATTATTATATGATATTACATTACTAAATTTCAATTGACCAAACTTGCAAGTTTGCACTGCCGTCTTACGACTTAGAAGCTGTGTCTCCTTCAGCTCTGACATTGCTGTAAGTCCCATCCATGCCCTACTCCAAAAAAAAAAAGTAAAAAAAATGGGAAAAAGGCCTCTTTCATCAGTAACTGATAGGTGCTTGTTTTGGTTCATTGGCCTTGTGTCACTCTTGCCACTATGCGTTAGGAATATATCAGAGCTGGAGCGATGTGTGAAGGTGGGGAGATGGTGGAAACAAGTGTGTCATGACCAGAGAGAGTGACACATATGCCATGCTTGTCAGGATGACTAATAGCCCAGGGCAACAGGTCTCACTGTGGGGTGTTAACAATCAGCCATACGTCAGGTTGTAGCCTGACAGCCGGCCACATGACTTGGATACAAGTTGGTCACCTGCACTTTGTATAATCTTAACAGGACCTTTGTCTCAACAAGCTTTAATCAAGTGGTTTCACATTTTCCTCTGTAAAAGATAACATTGTTACCAGGTGTTAAAAATGCTTCACACTACATACAAGTGTCTTTAATGTTAATAACAGCTTTAGGTTAATTAGGAATCGTGCTAACTAAAAATGGCTTTTAAAACAAGTTACCAATAACAAGAAATGAAAGACGCTTAACGCTCCAGATCAAATCACATGGATCATTTAGTCTTTTTGCTTCAACTGAGAATCTTTATTTGACAAGTCATCTCAGAAGGCAGTTCATCAATTCAGAGTGACATTTACACTCCCACTCACCCATAGGTGGTAAAAAGAGAAACCTGCCTGCTCAACACACTATGCAACAGTATCCCTTTTACATTTTCAGAAATTCATGGTAGTACTCTGCATATAGTAGCCAGCCAGATGTAATAGATTATTATGTACAATATTGTAATCATGTTGTTAAATTATAACTTTAGGGCCATTTTACAAAGTGCTGTGAGACATATTGTATAGTATAGTTAGAAAATTAAGCAACATACTTAATGCATAAAAAAATGTCTTGCCCAGTAATTACCCTGTAATATTAGAATGGGTGAAACAATATGTTAACTGTAGACAGCCACCGGTTGGACCACTTTGTCAGACGCCTTGGTGAAAACTAAGAAGCTTGTCTGTTGGCCAGCTTCCTGTACAGGGTGAATTGCCTTTCAGTGAATTTGACTTACCTAGAACTTGTGCTGTCACTGTGTACAAGTAGAAAGACATCTTGACAGAAAAATACCTTTACGACCTGATGTGAGTCACAATCTCCTAAAAATAAACCATGGAAAATAAACACTAGTTTGGCTCTGATTTGATTTCTTTTTTTAACTCTCAATATTGAAAGTGGGTGGTGAAGGCCACAAGTAGAGTGGTCACACGTACAGTATTTAGACTGGAGCGGACACGTCAGCACCGTGCCGAGCAGCACTCGAGAGACCTGTTTTCTTCCAGACTTAGCAGTACATGCTGCCATTACACAGTACATTGGATGTTATATGCAGCTGGCCATGTGCATTCAAAACCCCACATGTTGACAGTGAGATATTCATGCATTTGTCGACACAGAAATAGCTGTTCTTTTTAAAATTGCAAGTTGAGAATAAGTGTGATCTCTATAGCAGAGACATCAAAAATAAGCATTAAAATTCAGTATATGCAACATTAAAAACTTTTAAGATGAGGTAGATAATTGTAAATTTGAGATTTAATCATTTTTACCTTCTATTGACCTTTACATCACCAGGTTTTATGTAATTTGATATTCACTGTGAAATTATTGGTAACTGGTTGCACAGAACATCCTGTACAGATCAAGATAGGTGTACATGTTGTACTGATAATTATCCATAAACAACAATTAGTAGAGTTCTTGTTTTGAGTGCTGTCCAGAGTCGGTTGTGACGTGATCTGCATAAAATAAATACAGCACCACTCCACACCCACACTCAACTGACTACTGGTTTCCATTTTTCCAACAGTGGTTGACGTCTCTTCCAATTATGCCTGTTCATTTGCACATCAGTGTAACACTAGAGCTCAGGTTTGTTAAAAAAGTGTTAACAGCCAATTACTCATGAGTAGAAGTGGTGGATTTTATGTTGCCCTGGAAGACAAGCGTTTTCCAACGGTATTTTATTTTCCAGGTGTGTTAAGCAATTTTTATATGGTGTGGGCAGACAGCCTTGCCCACCCTGTAAACAGTTATGTAGAATGTGTCAGGACAATAAAAAAGGACCACCAGAAATTTGTTGTGAAATTGAATTGACTTCTATTCATTAGAAAATCAGCTTGGTGAGTGCTGATGTAAAAGTGTAACATATCAAACCATAACATAATGTAAAATGTGCCGTTTCAGTATTTTCTCCTTGTTTTTTGGGTCTTCATTTTATTATTAGTTTGTTTATGGGCAATTTGGTTTGATCAACAGTATTTGCACCTATCTGATTGGCCCAAAATCAAACATGACAAAAACTATTTTATGTTATCTGCTACTTCAGTAAGTGCATTTCCATCTGTGTTTTGCACATTTAAAATTGCGCATAAAATAACCTGAGTGGAAACGCTGGAAATTTGACAAAAACTCGAAATACTGCAAAATAATTGTTACACTGAGGTGAAAAAGGTGGTGTAGCGATAAAAGCAAGTGCAATGGAAACAGACTCGGCAGGAGAGATGAAGACTTTGCAGCAGTAGAAAACATCAGATCTGTGTGGACCGCTAAGAAGACACAAATTAATACATGAAACAAACATAAATGCCATATTTCCATCACATTTGCCACATCGTTTTTGTTCGTTTGAGGTTTGACTGAAGCTCATTTAATTATGTCATCTCGTTGTGCCCTCTTCTTCTGCAATGATTTATTGGCACCCAACTGGAGAATTAGTGCCACGAACTGTTTATCTCGTCCACCTCCTAATAGTCGCATAACAGTAGTGGATGGAAATGCGCATTAATTCTTTTCTTTTGCCTATTTTCTGTGAATTTGTTTTAAATTTGCAATAAATTTGGATAGAAATGTGACTATTGTCATGGAAGAATATAACATTAATAGAACGTATGCAGCCGAGTATTAAAATGCAAAATCTGAGACTCAAATGTGCCAAAATTCAAAACACATTGGAAACTCTTCTCACTTCCAGTAGAGACCAACTTAATCATTAATGTTTTCATATTATTAATTATGTACTATTATGTTTCAAAAGGCTTGTTGGTTACACAATATGGTACACAAATATGTGAGTAGTTACTGAGGAACAAGTGATGAATGAATCAGGCCTGATAATTAATGAATTGTTAATAGTTAAAAGTAGTTCCTGAATAACTAGGACTATATAGTAGATAATGATGAGTTACTAGAGAACAGACTGGGAGATACTATGTTAATGAATCATTAGGTAATGATTAGTTCATAAATATCTTTGAATCAACATACTGACCACTTTCTTCATGAGTAGTTCCTGATTAACTATGTATCAGCAACTGAAATAGTAACAACTCATTAATTACTCATTACTTAAAGGAGCAGTGTGTAGGATTAAGTGGCATCTAGTGGTGAAAGTGCAGTTTGCAACCATCTGAATACCGCTCGCATCACCCTCCCTTTCCAAACAAGTAGGAGAAACTATGGTGGCCACAAACCTCGTGAAGAACATGAAAGGCTCTATCTAGAGCCGGTGTTTGGTTTGTCCGTTCTGGGCTACTGTAAACATGCTGGTGCAACATGGTGGCCTCTGTGGAAGGGGACCCGCTCTCTCTGTAGATAAAAATGTCTTATTCTAAGGTATTGAAAACACAACAATCCTTTTTTCCAGGTGATTATACACTAATGAAAACGTACTTAAACATCATAAAATAAACATTTCTGCCAATAGCTCCTCCTAAATGTTATACACTGGACTTTTAATCATTAGATAGTCTTTTTGTGCACCTTCAAGTAAAGTCAAATTTATTTATATAGCACATTTCATATGACAGGTGTAGACTCAATGTGCTTCAAAATAAAAGCAAGCAAGCAAGGAAAAAATAAGCAAAGATTATCATGACAAAAGCAAATAAGATACCAACAAGATACCAACAAGATAAGAAGGTATTACGTATATAAAAACATATAAGACAAGAAAAAAACATTAGGTAAGAAGGTATTTCAATTAAAAGGGAATAAAATAGCCCAATATCACAAATCACAATTTGCCTCAAGGGGTTTTACAATTTGTACAGCACACAACATCTTCTGTCCTTAGACCCTCGATTCGAATGAGGAAAAACTGCCCCCCCAAAACTTTTAAAAGGGAAAAAGAATGGAAGAAACAACAGAGGAGGAATCCTTCTCCCAGGACAGACAGACAGCAGTAGATGTCGTGTGCAGTATCTACGTAGGAAGGAGCTAAGCTATTCATAGATTTAAAAACAATAAAAAGTATTTTAACATCAATTCTTTGTTAAAATAGGAGTGATGTGTTCAAACCATTTCATTTTAGTTAAAACTCTGATAATAAAAGGCAGTCTTGGAGATATTGGATATGTGCTTCTGGAAGTAAAGATCAGCATCTAAAATCACACCCAAGTTTTTGGCATGCTCACAAGGTTTAACCGACAGGGCAGTTAACAAAGAGTGAATCTGGTGCCTCAAAGCCTTGGGAGCTACTAAAAAAGTAAAGTGATACATTATACTGAGTAGTTACTAGTAAGTAATCCCTCATTAATTCATAATTATCTGACCATTACTTATGATTTTTGTGCCCCCTCAAGATGGGGGTAAAAGGGTAATTGTCAGGTTCAGAGTTATTCAGAAGCTACTTATTATTGATTCATTAATTATCAGGTCATTCCTGATTCATTCCTCAGTCGTTCCTTCGTAACTACTCACAATATTGTGTACTGTATTGTAAAGTGTCACCAGCTTGTTTACATCAGTTATGTTTATAATCAACAGTATATTTTAGTTGAGGAATCTGTAGGTTAAACTCCTCAGTTCTGAATATACCTGTATTTTACATGGTCATGAGTTTCCTGATTGTTTCTTTCTAACATATGTAGTAAGGTGAGTTGTGCTTGACTAAATCTGGCATAAACGCCATGTTATGTTAAAATCTAAATGATATGTGTATCACATTTCTCTCAAGGCAGTTGTTTTTGTGACTCATGCAGTAATCTGAGGGGAATATTTTTCCTCCAATCCAGAGATGTGACTGCCTGAGGCCTTGGCAAAGTCCTGCACAGTCTGGGAAAAACTCCACTGAGCACTTGTGATTAAGTGTCTTTATTTAAGCCCATGAACTCAAACGAGCAATCAGAGCCAAACCAAGGCTCCAAACTTCCTCAAAAATCATGTTGCTGGAAGCACTGAAGAGTGTTACTGACCGACTATCATAATTTCTCTCCTATCAGCTGGTACTGCACATTAGACTTTAGTTATTAGATTCACTAAAGCTACAAACTTTGTAATTAAACAAAATACATTTAAGGTTTTGCTTTGAAGTAATGTAGCCATGTTTTTTTTTTTCTGAGCAGGGCAATGCTTCCAAAACCTAAAATATACCCAGACTAAATACTGCTATATTATCAATGCAGCACATATTGACAAAGGAATCATGTATAACAATGTCTTGTCCTACTATATGGTATTTTTCTCTAAAGTGACAGATCTGGGACATTCTGTCTCTTGGCCTCAATCCAGACATCTGCAGTGGCCTCATTTCATTGTTTTACTGTGCTATCATGGCTGTGGCTCGGTATATTTACATAATATGTTATGCATGTATACAGAATAACATAACCTTTCAATTTATCCAGATACTCTACAAATGTCATAAAATCTGCACTGCTTTAAAGATCCAGTGTGTAGGATTTAATGGCATCTAGCAGTGAAACTGCAATTTACAACTAAAGGAGAAACTACGGTGGCTGCAAAACTTGTGAAAAACATGAATGGCTCTATCTAGAGCCAGTGATTGGTTTGTCTGTTCTGGGCTACTGTAGAAACATGGCAGTGCAACATGGCGGCCTCTGTGGAAGGGAACCCGCTCCCTCAATAGATATAAACGGCTTATTCTAAGGTAACGAAAACACAACTATTTATATTTTCAGGTGATTATACACTAATGAAAACATATTTATAAATATCCTATTCTATTTCTGCCAATAGCTCCTCCTAAATGGACCTTTAAGACTTTAGAAGCTGGTGAATAGAGAATAAAGTGCTGAGAAAAGTCATCAGAACAGGTTGATGCAACAGATGCAACATGTCTGGATGATAAAGCATGTTTTGTTTTCTGTGGTTTTTCTGAATGAATTTATGTTCCTGTGTGCTGGCAGCCCGTCTTGTCTCTACCTGCTTGACGGTGAAATTCCCACATACTCTGCGTCTTGCTCACATCACTCACCCTGGTGAGCAGATAATGTCAAGGAAGTTGAATCATGGATTATTTAGTCTTCTCAGCAAGATCCTAAAATGTGTTGTGTGATAAAAAAAAATACAACACTAGCGCCTCATGATTTAACAAACAACTGCTTTCATTTGTTGTCTTATTCTAAATAAACAACAAAATGTATATTTAAATTGTGTGGATTATGATAAGCTTTTAACAAACAGTTTAAATGGGATTAAATGGATGTGATTTTATCTGCGTACGTGTGACACAAAGGCATGGGTGGGTGTGGATGTGCAGACATGCTTAAGCACTATTTTTAGACCATTTAAAGGGTCGATGAGGTCAGAATTCACTGGGTTAAACACAACACACACCTCAGGGTGATTCAGTGGCAGTAACTTGTGAGACCTGGCCTGGCTGAGCTCAGATGTTGGGGAAAAAACAGACAAACACCAGGAAACACTGGACACTTTACACTTTAAAGATACGCTGTGTAGTTTTTGACCACTAGTGGTGCTATGGAGCAGTGTTTTGATATGTATGCCCCTTTTATTTTATATTGTGTGTATACAGAATACACACATGGACACAAACTCACACCATGAGCAAAGTGCTAATGTTATGCACATTTCTGCAGACTGCAAACGGCAGTAACAGTTAGAAACAAATATAATCATCTTTATTTAGTTTTTTTTTCACAGACAGGTTCACAGGTTTACAAAGGAATGCAGATGAATGAACTTCAAATAGTAATAAAAAAAGAAAACAAAATTAAACATTAGAAATACGTAATAAATTACGTAATAAAATAGGATAAATACAAAATACGAGGGGGTAATGTGTGTGTGTCCTGCCAGTATACCATTTCTGCAGGAAAGCGTGTGTCACAGCAGGTTCAGATGGCCAACACACTAACCTGTTTAACTCACTAGGCGCCTGAGCCACTGACGGGGGCCCTTTACTGCTCCTGGCTGGTCCAGCCCCTAAAACAAGCTCCCGGGCTGCGGCAGCGGTTAGGACCCAAACCAAGCCTCCATTCACCTCATCAACCCAGCTGTTTATTTTCAGAGGCATTAGAGGAAACACTCGACAGGGCTTATCAGATCCAAACAGTCGCACGTCTTTGTTATTTTACACACAGGCCTCCTCTCAACTCAGCCTCATTTTCAGTAATTGTTTTCTTTCTTGCTTGGTAGAATAACACGGAGGGCTACATTTAACACAAGTGGTAAGGGAATCCGTCAGTGTAAACAAGGCAGATACAATGCACACTGGGATTTTATCTGAGCCTTTTCTGTTATTCTATGTTTTTTAAGGGCAGGGCTGGAGCAAATATCGGAGTGTACATGTGTTAAAGTGAAATTGGTGAAATGAAATACAGTCCTCGACCTCTCATAATGACCTCTGTTTTTCTCAATTGCTACTTCACTAAACATCAGACCCACTCTTTGGATCTCCAGAGATACTGGACTGATTCGGCAGTGAAAAGTTTATAGTTAACTGTGTGATTCTTAATATATACAAGTATATAATATTTCTTCTTTAAGCAAACTATTGTCTGTTTTTGTCACAGCAGAACAGAAATTCAACACAACAAAAATGTTGTGACGTTAAAGAAAGGAGTTGTTGTGACACTGTAGTACACATGTTCAACATGGTGGCAGTGTTGCACTGTCTTTGGGACACCTGAAGCCCTCGGTGCCACTCAGTACCAAGCAGCTGGAGACAGTGCTGAGGATTATGAAGCAGCCATGTGAATCAACAGGCTGATTTTACCAAATTGTGTTGTACAGTGTACTACACATGTCAGCTTAAGCGTGCTGCAGATTGTGATGTGGAGGCCCGGACAATACACAATTGTTTGAGTTCAGAAAATAGTGAGTGTGCTGAATTATGTGAGATCTAATCATCCCTCCTTATCAAAAGAGACAGCCTTGGTGGAGAAATCAGTGAGTTTTCAGCAAGAAATGTTTGCAGTCACTCATGACTGACAACACAACCTCTGTTCAGCTGCAAGGTCCTCAGACAAGCCAACGTTACAGCCGAGTATCAAGGCAAACATCATCCAAATCCCCCAGTCCACCTCCCCAATGCTGCCAGCAGGAGCTCTCGTAGATGGGCCGAGCTCCACTCTGCCAACTGCGCCATAAAATAAACACACAGTAAATCCAGCATGATTAACATTAATCATGATCACGTCACTGCTAATGGACTGACTGAGGGCCATACAGTGAAATCACACTGACTTAGACGCTTGTCTTCTCGTGAGGAGGGGGTCAGCGCAGACAGGGGGAACCTTCAAGAACTACACTGTGATAATGAATAAAAATGCATTAAATGTGAAATGAAACAGTAGTGCAGTGAATGAATTTCAGACCGTGAATGACGTGACACAAAATGCACAAATCAAAATAGGTGTTAGACACGGTAAACTTCACTTTATTTGTGTGACCCCTGTATCTGGAGTGAGCACTGCTTTGAAAACATGCAACTTTTGGGAAAGACATTTATTTAAAAGGTGCTTTTCAACTGTGGCAGTGCCAGACACAGTTTGACTAAAAGGTCCCTCAAGGCTTGTAACTTATTGTTGAGGATTGGATTTCAGCTAAAATTAGCCATCAGACCCAATTTATTACTCTGATTGAGGACTCTGAAAATGCCAGTAACGGGCTCTCCATTACATAAACTAAGCCCTGAGCTGAAGATATAATGTTGCAATTTAATTCAACTCACATCACGTGTGAGGCAAATGTGTAAAAGTGGTAGTAATAGTAGCTTAGGTTTCCCCTGGTATTGAACAGAAAAATCCCCTACCAATTTTATGGAGGTGGCAAAACAAGCGTCTTTCCTTAGGTGACTTGACTTATTAAACCCACTGGAGACTGAGTTATGAAACGACAGACCAAACTCAAACTGGCACATTATAGCTCAGTCAGTTTTAGAGCAAAACGCACCTCAGCTGTAAACTAGACCTGCTCACAATTAAAGAAGTGTAGCGTTCCTATCATTTCATTCATGATCTTAATTCAAAATAATTCAGTCCTAACATGGTGAACTTAACTGTAAGATGTTTGAGTTACAATCATCAGTGAAACGAAGATATTTAATATGGTACAGTAACCGTTCATAATTAAATGCTTCTGTTTATGAGGCCTGTCATATCAGTTTACCATCATAAATCATTTGTTCATCAACAGTGTACAGTTCTCTGTGCTGTAAAAGGCCTCTTTTACATGCATAAATTACCCTGTTTTATTAGAAATTGTTTATCATTGTACTGATCTGTCTTTGAGCAAACAGTGGAGACAGTGTTTCTCCAGAGGTTTGCACACAAACTCACCTGAAGACAAATGTCCTTTTGACTGAAAAGCCGTTTCCTCCTCGCTGTTTAAACACAGGTGTTGATTCTGCTGCTACTGCCTCCCTCCCTGCATTTACTCTTTTAAATATGAAACAAGCCAAATGGTGCCTCTGCTGAGTACATTTAAGCAGGACATGTGGACAGCAATTATCAGAGATTATTCGGGTACTACATCCCACTGCACCCCACCCCTTTACACACATACACTCCCTTTCTAGTTTTTCCACTCTCTAAACTCAACATGAGCAGTAGAGGATCATAATACTCTAAGTTGCAGTTTGAACAGATCTACTGCTTGAATGCGTGCACTGGCACTGCTGCCAGGAAACAGTCTGTCCTGCCACACTGCCGCAGTACATGAAGACAGGCACTGTCCTGGCTCTGGACAGATGTATACAGGCCAGACACCCCTTTCTCCCCTCTCCTAATGTCACACACTTCTCCCAAGCGGGGTGTGTTTCACTATGCTGTGTCTGCATGGTTAAGAGAGAGAGACCAGTTTTCAGCTTCCTGAATCCTCGCAATACATGCAGACAACGACAAGGAAGCACAGAGACATTGCCGTAGCAGCAGGAGCCTAAAGGCTTTATGTGCTTTCTTTCCGCTTAGATTATCTGAATAGGTTTTGCTTCCCAGGGTGCAGTATGGATTCCTGTGCGTCTGTGTCTGGCACAAATGCAGGTCTCGTGGCACAGACCCTGGCCCGTGGCACTGGCATCCTTCGAGCCCACACCCAGTGCCATGCTGCACACTCACCACTGACATCCTCCACTCTGGCCAGAGACTGTAAACACCAATGGAATGGACCACACACACACTCCCAATTTTTGAGTGAGCTGTTTAGTGCAAGATCATGCGTGAAGGAACACACACACACACACACACACACACGATTGGACTTAAAGGCCCAATCAGTAATTTTGTAATTTGTTCGACCATGGAAAATACAGATACATTCAAATGTATTTTAAGAGTTCGAGTTGTAGACGAAAAAAGCACATATGATCATCTTACAAGATCCGTTTCCCCTGTGTTTACAACCATCAATTATGTAAACAAACATTTTACATCAAATATCAACAATCCAGATAACAGATAGAAAACATAAAACAAATGTACTAAATAATATTATTTCATTTAGAATGATCTGCTGCCCCAGCTAGATTTGTATTAGCAGTCAAAAAAACTATTCTAACAGGCCAAGTTTTACCCGAGGAGCTCTTGCAATCAAATGTTTTAGCTTTTGGTCCAATTTGAATCTAACACGTCAAGTATTTTTTATTTCATTGAAAAGTTACATTTCTTGAATTAACAGTGACACTCCAAGATCCTCAAGTAATACACATTTTGTGTGGATACATAGCTCATTTAATTAATATGTTTTTAACCCCAGTACAGCAATATTGCTATCCATATGTGTGTATGATCCCTGCACTTTTGAAAAGCTGCAATGCAGCAGTAAGATACATGATTTCCCCAAAGTTTGTCAAACTATATTCAGCAGGATGTGAAGTATTGTTTATGTTTTCATTCAACTTTTATTTAAAAGAAAAATCCATGAATTTCATCCAGATTTACAGTATTTAATATTTTTTTAAATCTGGTTAAAAATTGAACTTTAAAAAATCAAGAGGAAACCTGTATGTTGTTGTAATATTTAGTTTTTTAAATTGAATTAAGATTTGATTAATTACTTTGTTTCCATTCTGAAAACTGCAGTGACAAGTGTCCTCTTACAGAAGGACACAAAACAACTTTTTGATGGGTGGCAACATAAAATCAGGTGAAAATGGACGTCCTTTTAAAAATCTGAGCCTTAACAGAAAGGCGGCTGAACAAACAAACAATGAAAGAAAATGTATTTAAATATCAGAGACAAAAATAACAGGTATCCAGTACAGGTACATAATATCATAAATAACACTGGTGTAAATCCGAGTAGATGCCACAGTAATGCAGTAGGTGAGGCGCTGTAGGAAGTGGGCTGTTTGTACTGCACGACAATGTGTACTTTGCAGGCCTCTGTGGGTTAGAGCCGTGTGTATATAATGGCCAAGCTGTACAGTAGCTGACCACTCGGTGACAGATGCCAACTGACAGGTGGGACCACAACACCTCTTCTAAATCTTAACGCCCAAGTGGCCAGAGTCTCATTTCTCATGCCTGTTAGGAGCTGCAGCTACTTAATTCCTGTAGAGAAGGATGTACATATCTCAACTAAATTTAAACTGCCAGTGAAATTATAGTACTAACAGGTATCTTGTGGTTCCTGTAAAAATATAGAGAATCTCTGAAAAACAAAATACACACTGCACTGTTCTTGATCATTACAGCAGTTTTCGAAAAGGAACAAACTTCTGGAGTGTTTTAAGCATGCCATTAGTGGAAAGACAGAGCTCTGTGTCAGTCAGCACAAGTATCCCTGTCAGCTGACATTCATTGGGCCCCATGCTGCTACCATGCCTTCTAGGTGACCCCATTGACTTATATTGGACCTCTGGGGTCAGACTGGTTTTACTGGTGTGGCTGCAGCAGTGCCCTTTACACTAAAGCTTACGTCAAACATGCAGCATACCGTAAACAGCTTTGCCAATCCATCTAAATATTAAGAGAAGGAATGAAAGAGGGACGGGATCAACACGGTTCGTGACACAAAAGACCTTTCACATGGGTCGAGGCAGACCGCATCTGACTCTCATAGCTTGGAGGGTGTTGCCAGGGTGTGTGTGTTTTCTAACAAGTTTTAAATAAACAAGTCCAACTCCAGATTTAACGAACAGGAAAAGCAGGCTGATGAGAGAAATCAATTTAAGGATTGATTGTTATATGACAGAGATTCTGGACCCAAAAGCACGACCAAACACATAGTTAAAGTGGTAAAAGTTTGAGAGCTGGAGTGATCTGAGAAGCGAGGATGGTTCCAAAGCTGGATGGGCAGTTAGGGAGAGCAGGCAGGCAGAGCGAGGACAGCTGGCTGGAGTTGATCCGTAACAGAGAATCATCTTGAGAGCCAGTGAGTGGATCAGAGTACAGGTGAAGGCTTGAGTGGTGAACCTGAACACAAAGAATCACAGAATTAGTCGGTAAGTCGGAAAACATACAGGAAAAACTCTTAAGCTCAGGATATGAGGCCGAGACGTTGTACCACGAGTGCAAACGGACGATCTGACGAAGACTGGAGTGGAGAGCCGGGTAGATACCGGTAAACCCACTTTGTACTTCACACTTATTTTAATTTTATACTTATACCCACTTGGTACTTAATTTATTTTCTGACCTGTATTACAGTGTATTATATTTTTTGCTAAGTACTTCTATTCCTGTGTGCACTGACATGATAGTGAGCTGCTGTAACAAAAGAGTTTCTCCTTGGGGATCAATAAAGTATTTCTGATTTTGATTCTGAGATATACTGCAGGGTCTTGATTGGTGGATGGAAAACAGGTGAGTGACAGCAGATGAGTTGGAGGATAACCGGAGACCATGCCCAGTCAGCGTGCACACACACACACACACAGACAAACACAGGAGGGGAACAAACAAACAAATAGAGAGATCAGGAGTGGTGCAGCCGTACCATGACACTGATGCCACATGATAAACGGTAAGCTCTTAACATTAACGTTGGAAGTACAAATGACTGCATGGTTGCCAAGGATTACATAGTATAACACATATATAATAGCTAGTGAATTTGACAGTGTAGATGTAATTTGAAGAAGTGATTTTAATGATATTACTGTAGCCCAGCTGTTTCATGGAAGCTAAATTAATTCAGGAGATTATATCCCACCTTTCAATGCAGCTATTTTTAAGGCTAGGAAAGGACTTCAGTTTGTTCCTATAGCTCAACCAAGGTGAATCCCCTTCTTATGTCAAAGCGACATTTGCATGATAGCTAAAGAATGACACAGGCCAACATTAATACACAACCGCCCAACCCCAATAAAAAAAAAAACTGCTATCTTCATGATCTGTTGACTTAGTGAGCAAATGTTAAAATGTCCAAAGCATAAGAACGGAGCAGTTAGAGTGTAAACATGACCATGTCAGAACAGCTGTGAACACAGCATGTTCATTAGAAGAGCTGAAAAAAGATCTTTGTGTAAGAGTTGAAATTCAAGTCGCACTGGGTGAGCAACGGCAATGAATCCCTGAATCCTTAAAGCCTTTGTCTTAAACTCAGGTGGGAGCTGCTTTAAAACTGTATGTTAGTGTAACATGAAAGTCCTCTGTGTGTATAAGTGTGTATGTGTTTGTATTAGCGATACACCAATAAATCGGCCATGCTGATACATCGGTCGATATCAGCTCAATGCAGGTATATTGGTATAGGTGCATATCGGCTGATAAGTTAATTGTAAGTAAGTAAATTGTGGTACAGAAATGCCAAAATAGATGTGATGTAATTTAGAAACAGTGTCACCCTTTACACCTTTGTCCATCAGAGAGCACTGACAAGTTGATTTTTCAACTGTAAATTGTCCCACTCAGTATGTATGTTGGTCACAATTCTTTTTTAAAAAACACAAGGGATCTGCTTTGAGACTGTGTGTGTTTTTCTTTTTTCTTTATTTAACCTTTATCTAAGGAAAGCCTCATTGTGATTTAAAATGTCTTTTTCGAAAGATGTTATCAATTTGACTTTGTGAGACTTTGTGCTATCTATCTAATCTAGAAGACTAGGTAGACAGTCATAATGGGAAAGATAATAAATAACTCTCTGCAAACTATTTATTGTCAGGTAAATCTCAAGTAAAACAGAGCTCATCACTCACCAACACAAAGTGCTCAGGCAGAAGAGCCTTTTACGCCACATTAGGGAAAAGAGAAATGTGCAAGAATAACACAACCATGTCACTGATGATTTTTCAGGGGTCGAAAAGGAGGAGATATTATATAAAAAAAAAAAACATGATTCTTTGACAGTATCCAGGGCTGGCTTTCAGATCAGAGGTTGCAAAGCATTACAGCTTCAAGGCTTTTATCATCCCCAGCGAGGGCAGCCGGGTCGGAAGGATAAATGAGGAGGTGCACTCCACTTTGGTGTCAGGTGGTTTTCAGGTTCCTGCTTCCCAAAATATTTTTAGTGTTGACTTTCACCTTGTAGCCTGCCTCTACCTCTCCTGGGCCTACTTATCATGTACAACAAGAGTGATTGATGACCTGGGGGAGTGATCATCATCTTCAAGAGCCAATGCAGCAGCCAGCTCATAATTCTTTGACTGTGTAGAGATTAAATTAAACTAGAAAGCAGTCCGAGAATGAAAAGTTATTACTTTTCCTGATATTTTCAGAGAGTCTGTGAGACAATGTAGAAACAGGTGCAACAGGTGATTTGTTTGTCACCCATGTTTGTCTGTGTAAATAGATGTTCGTTTGGCATGCCATGTTCCCCTCTTTTTTTCTCAGCTACATAGAAAAGTGCAAGGGCTTTGTTAATGTTTAAACTTTCTGTTGTAATCATTCATTCACATCTTTAAACAATCATTGATTAATGATTTTCTTTTTAAAGTTGAAAACAGATAAACCAATCTGTGTGTTTTGTATGGTTTACTTTCTACACATTATCATAACTGGTTTACATGCATGATGAACTGAGTAACAATTTTTTTTTTTATGTTTTATAGGAAAGAACAGGCATTCAGTAGTTTCTTTGAAACAAGGAAACACAAGGTGTGAAAAGAACCAGAACTACAGTGCAAACATAGACCTCAGTTTTATGGCTAAGCAAATATATTACGTTAGCTAACTCTGAGCTCCAGGCTCTGCAGATGACTATGCTGATTTGCTTTTTACAGTTTATTTAAATCAACAGATACTGTGAGTAGTCAATAGGTATTTCTGTGCACCTGTGTTTTTGTAACTATGCATCTGGGATAGCACAGATACATTTCTGTTTGAAAGATACATTGGAGGGAGATAAAAAAACATTGGGAGACAGAGACAGAGATCGATGGCATGCAGCAAATGCTCCAGGTCACATTCAAATCTATAAATCATGGTATTTGATCAAGCCAGTGCAGCACATGACCACATGACTGTGCACAGAGATGTAGATACAGTACCATAGATATCACTGTCTACCAGCCTTTGCTTCATGGATGTTAAAACTGACTTAAATACTGGACATAGTGGTGACATACAGTATATGGGGCAGGCAGGTGGATGGACTCCTTTGTCAGGTAGGCGGAGGGTCCGACAGTGCATCTGTAGACAGGTCAGGCAATCCTGGAATGTGCCTCTTTGATCCCTGGATTATGGTTTCATCATTTGGGCTGGGCTCATCTGCTCTTTTCTGATCCAAGGGGCCCCTAAGATCCTATTGATACATTACTTGTCTGTCATGATATGCAGATCATATCACCAGCAGGGATCCTCAGCTGGGATTAAACATACCCAAATTTGTAATATTATACTAGCTATGAATTAGTAAAAGCATCTGTGTAAAAATGATCTTTCTACTTAGACCAAGTTTTCATAATTGAAAACAAAGAATAAGCTTAGTACTTTTGTTTAGTAATTATGCATACAGTGCAATGAACAATTATAATATAATATAAAGTGCTTTATTTACTGCTAGACACCCAAAACAGGATGACTTTTGAGTTGCAGCAAAAGCAAAAAATACGCCCAAATTAACACCCAAACAAAATCAATTCCTCCCTCCAAGATTTATAGTAGAATTTAGAGGTTATTTATGAAATAAATAAAATAGCAGTTTAGCAATTTTCATGGTATCTACCTAAATCCCATAAACAATATCTAGAATATCAAGAAGGTACCTGCGCCTAAATAGGGTGGCTGGTGGGCTAAACTATGCTGAACTGAAGTGACCCATCAGGTCTTAAATCCCCTCCATCTATTGGTTCTACTTTTCTGTCATGACTGTTCTCTCTACCTCATTTTGCTGCCGTGGCTATGACCCTGTTGATCAACAGAGAGGAGTGCAGCGCTGATGATGATGCACTGAGGTGTATGGCTGTGGAGTTTAGCTGTAAGAACTCTGACTATACCAATAATAGCTCCATTATGATAAAGATTAGATGAAAAAATGGAAAAGAAATAGTAATAGCATTGTTATAAACAATTGTATAGCTCCCAGGGTTTTGCACAAGCAATATATAAACACCATGTGCAATGCATTGTAGTATACAGAAAGCAAAAACCTCTATAATGTGTGGTATTGATAATGTTGTTGCATGAATGACATGATGGATTCGTAAATATCATTTTGTTATTATCAGTTTCATTTTGTTGTCATTCACATAAGAACATGTTCCGTTATGATTCATTTGAAGTAACCGCACTTTGCATTCTACATGTGGGAAAAGATACAAACAATTTTCCTGTCAGACGCCACAGTAGGGCTCCATCAAACAACCTTTGGCGCACAGATTCTGACAAACAGAGGTCCTTCACATGAACGTCAGACAGCTTTTGGTCTCTACCGCCTCTGATGAAACGGCTCTTGCATTCCTGGTGAGGGTGAGTCAGATAAAGAAACAGTATGGAAGCACATGCAGGTTTCTGCTCAGTCACTTAGTCAAGATACTCTCCTCCACTCATACTGTACAGTTACATCCAGAGGACGAGAAACACATGAGTGCAGATTTGCAGTTTCAATTCAGAGGATTTCAGCAGGTGTAGGGACGTTTAATTCATTTGTGGCCTAAAATGACTGTGAATATATTTTCAATTACAGATTCTTAATTCAGTTACGGTAAGTTGTCATATATCTTTCACTTTGCCTAAAAAATACATGGATATCTTTATTTACAATACACATGAAATTACTATTTCAAAATTAAGAATTTTACTGAATAATTAATTTTGTCACTCAGTAGGAATAAATGTTGATTTAAGAAGTCCATGAATTGACTTTCCCGTTGAGCATCACTCACAGCTTTCTTCACCTTTGGTGCAAACACAAGTTGTGTTTTCCTTTTAGTATAATTAACATGTCAGCACAAGGACTAAGCCATTAATCTAATCTGTTAGGTATGCCAGTTGAATCAAATTATTTACAATGCAATGTTTATAAACATGTTCTTTTGGGAAAGTTCATAAAATGGACTGCACATGTAATGTTTGATACAAAAAGGATTATTCATAAGGATTAGAAAATATGTTTATGGCACAATAAGAAGTTTGTTTAGATTAATTTAGAAAAACAAAGTACAAAATATTCGTCTGCATTGGAATGTTACAGGGATAAGAAGAATTAACTGCTTGCAAGAGAAAAATATAAATAAAATTATTAAATGTAGTTATATCAAATATTAACAAATTGCTATAAATGTTAATTTCCCTATTGAACCAATGAACCTATTTCACATCCCTACAGAGAGTTCAGTGTGTAGATCCCACAGTTATTGAAATATCTTTCATCACCAACACACAGTATACCTTCTTCAACCTCACCACAGCTCTTACAATAATTACAGCCTTTTCATGTTTCATGTGTTTTACATTTCCTTTTTTGAATGACAGTGCAATGAAGCATTCTTCCACAAGTCCCACAAAGTTTATCCAAGTGTGGTTTGGAGACCAAACCTATTATCTGAGTATCTGTTGATCAGACAATAGAAAACTAAGAGTGCTTGCCATAGAAAAAAGCAGTACGAGTGACTCTAAACAACTGTAAGCCAAGTCAAACCGAGTGTGTGTCATTTGACAAACATGTATTTAATGTTGAGTTCATAGTCATTTTAGGAAAATAAACACAGGCAATGGTAAGTCAAATATTTGCCATTCTAAGCTGATAGGCTGGTGATGCACTGTGAGTCTCATGACTCAGTTGGTCATGTATGCAGGTTTATGTCTTTCCACTGTAACATCAACAGAATCAGCCTTTGATCCAGCCTCAGGCTGAGAATTACAGTCTGACCCAGCATTTAGTTACAAGGTGGGTGTGCTGAGGATGTACTGTGGCGTCCTTTGTGGCAACAGTCTCACTTGGACCTATGTTTAAGGAGAAAATTAAATTTTAACATTTAAACTACTGACAGTTTCCTGCCGCAAATCCTTCCGTCACACATCACACATCATGTTGAAAAAACAGCTAATTTCCCCATAGACCCGTCCTTGCATGTGACTCAATGGAGATACTATTACACAGACACTAAAATTAAACCTGTGTTGTGAATGTACACACCCTTCCACATACCTTTGTCTTTATAGTAAGTGGGTGCAATTAGATTCCTTACCTGACAACTTTGATTATCAGGGAAAGCACCAATCATGGTAGAAAGTTATAATTTTTTTTATCTAATCAGACATTTTTGTTAATGGAAAGTCAAAATAAACACATACATTTTAAAAGCTTTCAAAAAAGGGGGTTGGATGTTTATCTTTTTCTCTGTCTGTACATTGAACTGTATGAAAAATTTGATTAAACTATTTTGGAAGTCATTTGTGGTTATCCTTGTGTAGTCTTTCTAATAAACACGAGTATGTATGCAAACACATATACAGTATATAACCAAAAAAAAAGTAAACAAAAAGACATTATTTTGCAGTGTGAGATGGGACATATTCAGCCTTTTGAGGATTACACGAAAACACAGACACACAGTTATCAAATGTTCAGCTTTTTCCATTCGTCCTTCCAGACAGTAGTGCAGTGGGCAGGAAGCCAACAATCTCAGACTCAGACAGTATGAGGCTGCTGTCTCAGCTAATAGTCAGACGATACATCCTCCAGACCACGAGTGATTCATTATGAGGCTGTCTCACAGACCCTTTAGTGTATGGAGCATCTTTTTACATAACTAAGGCAAATACTTTTAATTAACCAGGCCACGCAAACGTATTATTGACTTTTTAATGTTTTAAAATGAATGCGACATTTTTTGAAGATGCTTACTTTTAATAGTGAGTACTGCTTGTTAGGAAACTTCTCTTCCAATATCAGTTTGTCATGTGGAGCACAATAAATACTTTTTAAAAAGAGAATGACACAAAGTAATCATCCTGACTTCTAGATTTGACAAATACTGTAAGTGGGAGTGAGACACCTGGCCAGACACAAAAAGTCTGCACACCATGTCAGAAGGAACATTTTCTGAACAATGTAATTAGTGCAGAGAGGGCCGTGCAACTGTACATGCACATTCGTAAAAAACTGGGAAGAAAAGACGGAAAACAGAAACTGGCCGAAACAATGGCAATGAGAATTCCGGTATTTATTAAAAACGTTAAGGGGATACCACTGTGTCATTTGAAATAATTATGGGAACATATGAAAAAATATGAAAGGTTGGTGTGTGACTGCACCTGATTGTGCTAATTATTTGGCTTTTGATACTAATTTAACCCCTGTAAAATCTATGGTCACAAGCATATTTCACGAATGGGGTCAAAGGTCAGATAAAACTTACAGCATTCTGCTGCTTTGTGGTGTTCTTTTTTTTCTTTCTGTGTGACCTTAAAACACATCTACGTCCCCATTCTCCCCTCACTCCTAACACACCCTCCCACTCATTTGACCTCTGACAACTGGGGCCCCTGTGCCACAGCCTATTGATTCCTTGGCACTGAACTTGAATCTTGGGGCCACATAGACTACAATCAAAGAGGCATTGTCTCTCTCGAAGACAGATTGCAGACCAAACAATACTTGTTCACTTTCCCTCATTTCTTCATTCATAGAATGAACCACTTATCCTCAGCTGTCCTGGACATTTTGACCATTCAGTTCATGTGGAATGCATGCATTTCCTGTGTATAGAAGATGTCCTATTTACTCTGACGGATCACGGGATGATAACAATCTTCAAACGCCCCTTGGCGTAACCCGACCAGTGTTGGTGGCAGGAAGTCAGAGAGGTCCCTTGAACCTGCTTACAACCTCTAACATCTATATTATAGCATAACATCAAATATATTTCATATCTGGGCTCATATATTCTATGTATTTCATTTGAAAAGAATATAAATCTACAATGCTGCTTTATATTTGTGCATAAGGCCACACTGGTTTTTGTCAGCAACTCACTGACTGCTTCTAATTAAATTTATATTTCAGTCATCACCCCTAGTAGCAACGTAGGCAGGCAGAATGGCATTAACTGTATATTAAGAGGACATGGCATAATTGCAAACTTATTTTTTCAGCATAATTACAGGAACAAGTCTTAATGATTCCAGTGGTATTTTCAACAGTTTGAAAATATATGGTTTACTTTACCTCAAGCTCTGTTGAAGCAAATTAGAAATGCATTTACTGACTTCTGCTGGTGTAAACATGAGGCATCTGAGTTTCATTACAATAAAGAAATTAAATAAACAGTAGCCTGAAGAACACTGGAGGATGCATGCTTCATTAAAAAGCAATGTTGTTGTAAGTGGTTAATTAACATGGGGCACCCTTTTGGTTTGCCTACCGTAAATATACAAATTAATGAATATGCTCCCTGATTGGTGTGAGAGTGGACCCACAAATCACTCTGTACACATTCTGTATTTAGGCCTTGCACTGAAAAGGACTAGGAACATACCTGCACTCAACGTATACCTTTACTATTTCAAACTGAACTGAATCTGTTCCAGTCAGACCACAAAAATGTCAATAATATGTAGAACTAGATTCTATGCTAGCATTTTTTTTTTTGGTTTAATGAATACAAAATTTGAGAAACATTTTGCAAAATAGAGGAGTCCCTCTTTATCAGTTTTTTTTTTAAACACCGGACATAGATTGTTTCATTTTTCTATTGCTTCTGTTTCATTCCCTTGACCTTGCACATGTTCACAGTAGAAAATGCAACTTTTTAGTGTCCCCAGCTGGCCAGTAAGCTTCTAAAAAGTTCAAGAAATGATAAGCTGTTTATGACTTTTAGAAACAGAAACAGTGGAAATACTTATTGATCGAACAGTGTGTACTTTCACACCGACCCTGCCTGTCAGTTTCTTGTGAAATGTGAATTCCAGAGACCAGTGATGTAGATTTCTTTGATAAACAAGCCTTTGGGATGCATGAACAATGTGATAACAGTAAAGCAGGTCATTTGTCCTAAATGGGAGCCTGACCTCTGCAAGGCTGCAAGACAGCTGTGTCAGGACCCTGTTAACCCTGTTGGTTGGGAGACTGTGAACAAGCAGTAGAAGAAGCTGGTTAACGTAGAGGAAACTCCTGAGAAATATATCTAGTTGAGAGAACATATTGCCAGTCATTTTCCTCACATGAATTTTACACTGAGTATTGCCTCTAATTCACAGACGAGAACTCACTGGCTTCCCACCAAAACTGCCAATTGTGTTCATTGGAAAATCAACCAACCCAGGGTCTTTGCAGTGGTGGGAGAGAAGTTTGCCTTGCATATGCCAACCATGCATCCTCTCTCACACTGACTCACCATGCTCAGCTGACATGCAGTGGTAGACATGATGGGCAAGATTTTTTGTCTGCCTCAGCTTGCCATCACTGGCCACCCACTTCATATACCAATGCAATTAAAACAGGCTGTCTCTCTCCCCAGGGGTAAGTAATTTGAGTCTGATTTAAGTTACTTGAGCGGTGTGAGTCTTTTTCTGCTTTTCTCCTCCTAAGGGTCAACCTCACTATCAATGCAGCTGTTGTTGACCTCCTTCCCAGAGTGGTTCTAAGACTAGTCTCTGCAACTACATCAAGATGATAGAGTTAGATGATGCAATTTCTGGTTTTCTGAGGCAGCTGGAGTCCTCCTCAGACACACACAATTTCCCTTACTTCCTGTTTCCTAAAAATTAGAGAGCATGTGCCCGACTCTGGACAGTTAATGCTCCACTCTGTCACATCACAGAGTGGCAGTTCTGTATGCTGTTGTTTCTGTAGACCATGAAACAATTATTGGAATATGTCTGTCCTGGCAACTGAATCACATTCATAGGCATCAAACATGAATTTCTACATTCCCTCCCTTGCAACAGGAAATACCAGCGAAGATCTTCCAGTACTATTGTCTCACCTCTGGCTCCTGTAAACATGACTAGACACACTACCTGAGTCTGTGGAAGGAGTTGAATGAGACGCATTCAACAATGAGAAGCATGCCAGACTCTGGGAAGAGATGCAACAAGGCAACAAGGTTGTTTTTTCCATCACACAGATTTGGCATTGCTTCTGCTGGCTGATAATTACCATCTTTGTGTCCAAGAAAACAGTGTACTGTTACCTGGGGTACTCCCTGCAAAAACCAATTGCTCTCTTCTGGGTGTGGACAGTTTTGTTCATGCTTTGTGGCGTCATTGTCTGCAGTGCATTTCCTCCCCAGTAAGTGATGAGACAATTGCTGTGCAGTCAGTCATTGTAGTAGCTCTGGATTTTCAACCCCCGATGCTGGCTCATTGCATGGGTGATGCCATTTAGAAGGTGTATAAGGCTGTGGGTCATGCTGCTGTTGTGAATCTTTGATCATGCTTTGCTGACAGCCAACAGTAAGTCTACCATGTTATGTCAGAGTCATATTTCCCACCCTGTCATTACAAATTGCAATTATACAGCTATGGTTATCATTTTCAGATTGCTTCTAGAGAAATTGCTCCTAAACGCATATGGTTTGATGGCTGTTGTATGTAAGTAGCTAGGATGCCAGGTAGACAAAATTCTGGGAAGGTGGAGGTGAAGTCATTATGTCAAAACTCATCCATCATGCACCAGACTTAACAGTAAAAACAACCAGACAAAACAGCCCAATTTCCAGGCCCTCTGTAGCATTGATCATATTAAAATGTCATAATAATCCATGATAGAAATAAAGATTAATAGTCTCATTTATGAGTACTGATTAAACATGAAGACAAAGGTCAACTCAGGCATATTGGATTTCATGTAGCTTACATGGATTGCATTTTTCCCCCCAATGTTTCTCTCTACAGTGTGAAATAGGGGAGCGACAGTGATTCAAACTCTCATATGTCAACCTTTTGCCCACTTCCCTGTCCAAATAGCCAATCAGGATCCATTTACGCAGCAGTGGCCTGGAACAGGAACTGACAGGCCTGGCAGAGGTGTTCTGCGCCACATGTGAGCAATGGAAGTCCTCAGCAGTACGGAGTTGAAATCCATACTGTGGTTTGCACAGACACTGCTGATTACCACACTGCTGGTGCAGACGTGCAGGACAAGGTTGTCAGGTCTAATTGTCAAATGGACAGAGAGTGAAGTCACCTCAATAATGAAGAATTCCTAGAAAGGTTTATTTTTTTCAGCCCTTAATTAATTTGCCACTATTGGTATGCTGTCAAAATCCTCTTATTTATTTTAAGAATGCTCACTATGGTTATATTTGGACTCTCAAAGCTTCAAATTAGCTGTTATTTTTCTCTTATTCTCTCTTTATTTTATAACTGCCAATCTAATATTTAAAATTTTGTGTATTTAAAATGGTAATTGGTAAAAATCGGTATACTAGCAACTGCACAGATAAATGCACGATAACAGAAAACAGTTCCCTCTGCACAAGATAAATGCATGGTTACCTGGCAACCAGCACTGTTATTTTGCTCTTCATTATTTTTATTTACGTTATGTAAACTTAAGCCCTTGGACCGTGGTTCTGCTGCCAGATCACCTTTCAGGAGGCCTGCAATTTCAGTGTCCTGCCTCCACGCTTGGATTAGTTTGGTTTAAACAAACTGGCTCTGGGCTTTGTGAAGCCATTCAGACCACAATCATTGTTGAGGGTCCAATCAGACACTTCTAGCCACTTCTTGCCTCTCTGCTATTACACTAATGGGACTATTTTTAAATATAAATATGCATAATATAAAGATGCATTATGTCATATCCGTTATAATTAGACACACTTTGTAATAACATGGCCAGAAATTGCCATTGTTTTGAGCACAAAATTTGTCTATACCTGATTTTATGTTTAATTACATGTCCTATTTTACAATATCTTTTCTAATATACAGTAATGATAATTGATAATACTACTAACAGTTAGTGCACCTTCCTGGTATGATTTGCATACACTACTCAGTGTAAACTAAACAGTGTATGATGCTAAAAAAAAATTCAAACAAAGCTTTCACAATAAGGAGCTGAAAGAAATACATTGTGCATGCTGTATCCTCTACAATTTGTCATCTAATGTTTGTTCTTTAGTGTAGTTTGAAATGACCTGCAGTGCACTAAGCACCAAGGCACTACGCTGGCTAACTTCATTGCTAAGACTTCCTCTTTTACTCTTTTAAAAGCAGGACTTCAAATGATCTCTAACATGAAACCCTTTATTTACAGAAAATACATGTCAACCTACTGGGCAATGCACAGAGTTGTAAACAAAAATAACAAAAAATGTCCTGAGACTCTCTTGTGTTTACTTTTTGAACTTTTCTCAATTTGTCTCAGTTGTTCAGTCACGTCACTGAAACTGTATATGTCCTGTCAAAACGATATGACAGATCACCCTGACTTGATTCATCTAGAATTTGGCATGTTTTGAAGTTGTGTACTCTTTCCATGGCGCCACACTAAATGGCCTAACATTTAATTAATTTCCCTTTATTTACACTTGGTCTTTACTTCTCTCTAAAAGACAAAGTAAGCCTATGCATAAGTCGGGGTTTTTAATTATCATTGAATACCAATAAAAGGTCCCTGCCAGGAAAACTTGGCCAGTATTTGGTTTGCTCTGAGTCCAACACAACTACAGTCCCATAAAAACATTATCCATTTACATTCCTTTCATTACCACCTCAGGACATCTTTGAGTGTTGCTCCAAATGTTTGGAAAAGCAGATTTTGAATTTGCATTTTATGCCTTGCAAGAGTTTACTTTGTGATGTGGTAAACCTTTAATTTTTTTCACTTGTAATTTTAAAATTAATTTGAAAGTCCTTAAATCAGGCAAAAGTGGCCTCATCTCATCTAAGGGTTTTCAAGTATTTCTCTGGAATATCCTCCAGGGTCTTAATTGTTTATTAAAACCCAAAGCATGACTGTTTTTGCAAACTAACCACAATCCATCCATCATCCTATAGCAAGTAACCAAATTACGCTTCTTCTACCTAGGGACTTGAAGACAGAGTGAACTGGGCTTCCTGTATGCTCAGAGGGGATAAAGGTGTTCGGAGAGCCTGCGTTTGATGCTGCACAGACACCATGTAAACATCATCATCACATACAGGGCATATACAAGCCCACTTGCTTTACTTCAAATGTGGAAACAGTGCTGTAGAAATACAAAAACACCTAATTTTTTGCCAAAAGCTGATCAAATATCTAACATGGCGCACATGTACAAGCTAATGAGTCTGTTACCAAATAGAAACATGCCTAATTTCAGCTACTGGAGTTCCAGGATCAGCTTTATTGAAAATGGATTTGGCTTTAGTGCTCATAAAATAAAAGCAAATAAATAAGGAGCTGATAAGTGTTTACCTCTGTGCCAACACCCATCGCTCTGCCCTGTATATAAAGTGTGATTAACACACAACACTGGACTGTATCTTAGAAAGGTAAGTGTTGAAGGAACACGCAAGAATAGTCTTACCAAGACAAGAGATTCAGCTGAGAATCACCATGCCTGATGAAAGACGAAAACAAAACATGAAGTCAGAAATTTCACACTGCACATTCTGTGTAGGACTGTGAAAGCACTGCATACTTTATAAATCAAACCATCAGTGTGAGGACAGGTTGATGACGTCATTCACAGTCGATTTCCAGCAGCCGGCAGGGCTTTGATTAGAGCAGTAAATCTCCTCCTGTTAGTCTGTCCTCCTGAGTGAAAGGGCAGCTCAATGGTCAGCCCTCCATATGTTGCTGAATATTGTCTGCCTTTAACTGGGATTTGTGGAGAGGCTTGCTTTTGCCAACACTGAAATTATTTTCCAAGTGCTGGAAGCATTATGTCCTGTGGTTGACATTTACAAAATATGGATGATTAAAACAATTTAAATTTGCAAGTTGTTGATTCGTAAGAAAAGGAATTCCAACAGAACTGTGCAATTTAGTTGAACAGTTTAAAATGCCAATAATAACTATGCCAGTGTCTGATGGCCCATACCGTTACTACTCATTTTTATGGGATCCTCATTTAATTTCGTGTTTAAAATACAATATGTTCCAATGCACCAGAAGACTATACATTTTCATGGGAGTCGGTTTTGATGGACTGACAACCAAAGGCTGTCCTTTAGGAGGTTACAATGAGGCGATTGCATTGCTTTAAAACATAATGCAACTTCCCTCAAAACTATACCTTGATTGTACAGTAAACTTTCTCTTAATTTATTTGTTTATAGTAAAATTCTGTCAATGATAGCCTGCAAGGTACCAGTACCATATAAGCAATAAGCAATATCCCATTGGTGTAGCAGAGAAGACATCAATGATGGGACACTGCTCTGGCATGTTGTCTTATCAGTGCTCGTACCACTTAAAGAGATCTCTGCTACGGCCTGAGAGTCTAAAGAATAGCAACAGAGAGAGAACAAAGTCCACAGTCTGAACTGTATCACTGTGCAACAAAGGAGAAAGGAAGGGACTGTGAACATGAAACCAACATTGTAATGTCTAGCACTACACCAACTTTGCTAGGTCTTGCATCAGCTTCATGTATATGTAATTGATTGCTGAGGTACCATGGGAGTCACATTCACCCCCAAGTCCAAAACCTATGCAGAATATAATGAATGTTCAGGACTGTCTCATTAATTACTTCAATGTCCACATGGAGAGTAACATTGCATCCCAACATGCATTTGACTGTTGTCCAAGCTGTCATTGTTCAGGGAGCCTATGGTCTTAAGTGCTCAGCCGGTAAACAAATCAGGGTTTATTAAATACACACTTGTCACTCTCCACTAGCCATGGAAGGGAAAATTTATTTTGACAAAGGTTGCCCCACAAGACTTAAGTGTCCCTGGCTGACGCCAACAGATAATTACCTCTGAATTAGGAAATGGACTGAATTTAGCCAAGGTATGTTTTTAAAACATGGTTTTCTCCATATCCCTGTGGCCTATCTAAGGTCAATAAACAGTCAGTGAGTGACACAACTAATTGCTTAATCTAATTGCGTTGCTTAAGTTTGAATGTCTGACTACTGTACATAAAGGCTAAGCGGTTAGCTATAAAATAGTGTCAGAACATGTTTATTTACAAAAGTGTTAATTAATGTAGGAAAGTGTGTGGGAATTCCCCAATGAAAGAAAGAAAGAAAGAAAGAAAATAGATAGAAAATGGATGAAGAGAAAAAAAATTAAAGGTCCACATTGCACATACATATGCTGTCAATACACTTCAGTCACTGAAACATAACAGGATAGTATATTCTTATGTACGTGCATTATGTGTGCATGCATACATGCATCTGTGCATGACTGTGTTTATGTACCTGTGCCACATACAGTATAGCGTGCTCACGGGAGAATATGTCTTCAGGACTGTAAACATGGATGCAGATGCATTCATTCTGGTGAAAAGCTCAGACTGAACAAATGGGAAATCTTTACTCATGTCTGGGCAAAGGTGCATGTACATCACATTCATGGGACACTTTGCATACATTTAGTACGAGTGAGGTCAGGAGACTGAAAATAGTCCCTTCATCGAGGCATCTAGTAGCTGTCAGTTGCCAGGACTTTTTTTTGGCCACATAGAGGGAGTCCCCTTTCATAGAGCCATCTGTCTGATCGTTGTAATACAGCAGGGCTGCAGTGGCACAAGTGAGTTGTCCAACCTGCCAACCAGCAGCGGGTGATTGGGCAGTGGAAAAAGCAGTAACTGTGTGTGGTTGGGTGTGTGTGGTGAAGAAGGAGTCAAGCTTAAACCAGTGCTTGGTTCGGCTGGTAGCGCTGTATTGCTTATGCTGCCAGAAGAAAGCATTACAATATAACAAGTGACAATGTAAAGGATTGAGGAGAACTTGGGTTATTCTTTACCCAGAAAGATCTTAACCTGTTACCTGCTCTTCAGCAAAGCAGAACATTAAGTGTTAGACCACAATGTGTGGAGACCTGCAGTGAGAGTTTCCAGACCTGAACGAGACCTTGCCTATACCCTCAAACATGCACATACACACACACACACACACACAAACACACACACACACACAAACACACATATATGCCAAGTCTCTGGAAGGTCTCACTGGTACTTGTAAAGTACCAGTGGAATCATAGTCTTTTAGGCTAGACAAAAACACAGAGAAAAGGTGGGAATGATAATAATAGCAGGAGTGTATTTTATTTACTTTGCACTACTTTGGCAGTTTTGCTAAATTGATACTAAACTTATCTGCTCCTGTTACAGATTCTGTTTTAATGGTACATACTGGACTTTGTCACAGCTGACAAAGCTCTGAAAAAAAGAACATGTAGTACATTTTTGTTTGGGTTCTCTTTACTATTTCTCTGCTAACTGATCCCATATGGTCGTTGTCACATGTAATCTTTGCTATAGGTCCACAGAACACAGCCAGGTAGGAGGACAAAAGCTTTGCAGATAAATAAAAGAAAACGAGCATCCCTGCACAATTACATAATGTATTCACATTTAATACTATTTACATTTAAAACAGGCCAAGCCAGTCCTCATGTAAGTCATACAGCAAGAAAGGGTTGTTTGCATTTTATGTGGAGCTGTGTGTGTGTGTGTGTGTGCTAATGCTTTTGTTTGGCAACACTGACTTGACTTTCTGAGCAGAACTCAATAATTAATTAAGAATTCTTTTATATTTTGTCCCCTCTTTGTTTCCTATTGGTTTTCTCTCTTTCAATTTTGTCTGCAATCAACTTTTAACATCTCTCCTTTTTCTTCTCTCTTGTGGGCTGAGTCATTACCATAACAACAGAGTGAGGCACAAAAGCCCCATGAGCATGTGACAGAGTTGTGGGATGGGGGCACATGGACTGGGAGAGAGAGAGAGAGTGAGAGTGAGAGAGAGCCTGCCCATGCTAATATCTGCAGCTGGGCCTTTGGTTTTGTTCTCTATGCAGCTGGGCTGGATGAGAGAGCCTGGATTCCAACACACCCCCATCGGCATAAATCTTGCCATGCTTGAGGCTGCAAACACTGCAACAATGCCACTGGGTCATTCTATGCCAAGTTGGCTGGGTCTGCACACACACACACACACACACACACACACACACACACACACACACACACACACACACACACACACACACACACACACATGCACATGCTCACAAATAAATTGTTGTTGTGTGGGGTTGTTTGTAGCTACCAAAGCGTTTTTGTTTTTTTGTCTTGTGGGATGCATTAATCATTTATCATCTGTGCAGTCTGAGGCTAAATGAAAGCCCAGACGATGCTAATTATTCCTTTCAGTCTCATTGGCATTGTCTATAGAACAGGACCAGACAAGATTGTGTCATGTGCAGGGGTCAACTCCAAGATTCATTTTGATGATCACTTGTCACTAAATGTCTGAGCCTTCCAGAATGAAGTTATTCCATGTCCTTGCAACTCTGCAGTTGTTGAGATAAGGTTGTTTGGGCGATGACTTTTGAAATACAGACAAACAGATACTAGACATAGTGCAACACTGTGACAATCAGATGTTCTTCTTAACCTCTTACATATTCAGCGCCCACAAGACAGCTAGCGATAGCAGTGGAATGCACCCCGAGTGAACCGGCATGGATTAAAACAAAGCAATGCTCAGTCACAGTAACAAACTTGTTCCCAAAACATTTGTCTACAGCTTTCAGCCTATCATTAATAACCCCATAAAGAGCTCTTTATGTCTGAGTGGACAGTGTCACTTTTTGGAGTCAACTTTGATGAGATGAATGTGCGTGGTGAGCTTGAATGCTTCGCAGCTGGGTGTGAGCCGGGCGCTGGTGACAGCGGGTACCAGGGCACAAATCCCATGGCAGAAAGGGCATCTTTGTTTGGCCCAGGTGCTCTCTGGATGCACTGCCCTCACATCCTGTGCAGTCTCATTCATTATGCATGAGCCGTACATTTAAAATCATGAGCTTCCTGTCAAAAGCCAGAAAGGGCAGGCCTGGCCAAGTGCGCTTTCTGTGGCTTCAGAGGGAGAAAAGAAGCGTAACATTTTCAAGGCATTGAAAAGGCCTGAAACGAAGGCCATTGTGGCATGGGAAAGCATTATAAGAACACATTATAGCTCTAACTTTCCGAGATACAACAAGGCCTCATAAACCAGTCAATGCTTTCAGCTCCGTTGACATGGACTTTCACTGTTGCCTTCCTCCTCAGCAGGCTGTGTATGGACCACATAAATATGCATTGTCTGAGTGACACATAATGTGTTTTGTGTAGCTTTTTGGGAAGCTTTTGGTCATAGCAGTTTGTCATCAGTGGCTGCCATAACGAATAAGAATGCAGAGTCCACTCCTCTCATGTGCCCCACTGCTCCCATGAGAAGTTGTGGCTCAGTAATTACTGGAGGATTACAATAATCTATGTTTGGAAGCGTAACCTCCCCCTAGCCTTTGTGGGTCAGCACGAGATGAATCCAGTACAATTAAGCCATTTTGTTTCACTGCATGACTGTTCATTAGCATTATCTACACCAGTGGCTTCAGCTCTCAGACTGGGTCCCCCTCAGGTTCTCATCATTGCATCAGTTCCCCTGGTTACAGCTCAGTCTCCCAGAGTCTGGGGTCAGGAGGGTCAACGCCTAATGATGTGATCAGGCTACTAGAGTTACTCCTGCAAGTATCAGAACTATCTCACCAGAAGTCTCTCTTACACAGTCCAAGTCATACCCCGTTATCCTCATTCTGTAGCACCAACACAGGAGAGTGGCATAAATCACTAGTGTGGCTGACTTTCATGTGATGCATATTCAATCCATTACTGTCTGTGCTTTATAGTTTAAAGCCAGTTAGCCTTGGACCAGTGGGGTGCCACACCTCTGGAAAAAGGGATCACAACCCTATGCAAGAGCCATAGCCTGGAGCAGCTCTTCCCACCAGCTAGTCAGTCAATATGACCAGGACCTGAACAATTGGCTCATGCGGGGGCACCACAGGTGGGGACATTAACCATTAAAGAGATACTTCTGCTGACCGTCTGGAGATGGAGCAGACCTCTTCCTCGGGGCATGAAATGATCATCTGGGGCAACTCAGCACAGCTTGGCTTAAACAGGATTTGAGGAGTGAAACCTCTTTTTCAGGGCTTACAAGGATGAGACCATATAGCTGCTTAGCCGCAGATCCCTGAGTTGTGATCCTGCTGGGAGGAATTCTCATAAAAGTAAAGATGTTAGGAAAAAATAGGGGGTCAATTTAGTGTTGCATTATATAATGAATTTCATTGTACTATAGAAGTTAATACTGTCTGTTAAAGAAAAAGATTTACATTATTAGTGCACACTAGTTTTGTTTGTAAAAGTCACACTGAGATGTGAATAAGTTAATGCTAACGCTCATATAATTATTTCCAACCACTTAGCATGAGTAATTATATTCAAATGTATTTTTTCACAACGAGATAGCCAGGGTTTGGTTTCTAGCAGGCCCTTGGGATTTACAGGACCTTATACTCAGTCTAATGGTCAGCAAGTCTTATCCTGATTCCTGTCACCCCTCATCTTAGGCCAAATCTGGGGCCGGACATAGAATATTGGCTGGTGATGAAAGGTGGGATATACCACCCACAGTTACAGATTTAACCATGAGCTGCTCATACCACAAGCAGCAGCTTGGGCAAATACTGTTTGTTTACACTATTTAAATAAATTGCATGTTGTAATGCTCTACATGGTACTTACAGTTTATTCCAGATAACTTATTCAGGAATGTAACACACACACACACACACACACACACACACACACACAGACACACAGACACACAGACACACACACACAAAATAAACTCATGACAAATACAGTTCAGCTCACAGCAGGGTGTGTCGATATTTGATTGAGCCTCCAAGTTTGACTTTAATTTGCTATCCTGACAAGCTGTCATATTAAATATGTTATTGGTATACACTGAGATCACCCATTAGTGAAATGGAAAAATTAATTTGGCAGAAAAATAGATTCCACTGTGAGGTCAGTGTCTGAGGGCCAGGATCTGGACCGCTAGCAGCCTGCTGTGGGTCTGTCTGCCCTGTCCCACATTGTAAGCTAGCTATATCCCCAGGCTGCCATAGGCAAGATATCCAGTCATAAGACCCAAAAAGAATGGCATGAGTCACACTTTAATGGATCCTGGATTAATGTGCCCTCGACCCTCCACCCCACAGAGCCCAAGGGTGGGTGGTTGGCTCCGCTACAGTCTCCAAGAGCTGCCTACATCTTCCCTTGTGACCCTTACTGTTGCCTATGGGCAGACTCAGCATGATAGCTACTAAGCCAGGGCCAGACCCTGCTGTGTCATGGTACTTACTATCCTCAATTTTGTCAAATTAGTAACCAATCTTAAATCTTGTTCTTTGAGAGTACCTATAATCACACTGAGAGCACTGAGGGACCTGTTTTGCCCACTGTAGGTGGACGGACAGGAACAAAAGTACTCCCCCTCATCTCGCTGATAACATTCTTTGGAAGGACTGGAAGGAAGTCGCTCAGGATGTTTTTTTACATCCATATAAAGATCACATTGATCACATTTCAAGCAGAAAGAAAAGGCAAGATAATGTCACACAAAATATAATTATAGTCACTCTTATTAAACTTTTACCACTAGGGACTGCCTCAAAATGAATACTATTTTCTTGAGTACTGATGCGCAAATGAAGGGAGAGGGAAAGAGAAAAAAATATTATTTTACAGTTTGATTTGAGGGACAGACACATTCGATCTATAACTGTAGTAATAATATGTATATCCACAGCACATTTGATGATGTCTTTAATGCCTTTTAATAGCCTTTTTATACTTTATCCAACAAATTGTAATGTTTTAAATCACTTTGAAAGTCTATGTTAGTATCACATCGGTGTCATCAATTGTAAACTCATAATGACAAATGATAAACATAGTGTTACTCTCACTTGGATTGACCTACATTCAAATATAATGCTTTTTAAGGGAATTAACTGTGACACAAAAAACTAATTTAGCATGAAATTTATTTATAAAAGCTGACAGATTGAGCTCATTGCAATGGTCAGCAAAAGAATACTGCAATGTTATCAGAGTTGCTCAATGAAGTAAGAACAATTAACTTCTGTAAAGGCCTCTCAGACCAAGAGGCTGCTATCTGATCATTGGTACCACTTAGTGGGGACCTGCTGAGACCTCTGTTTATGCATTAACTGGGCAGCAATAATGAGCACTGGCCTCTCACAGTGCATGAGTCAAATCAAATTCCCTTGCCAATTAGAAGGAGATTTACACGAGACCCCATAGCACAGAGGCTAATCTTCTTGGGCGATCTACGGTGTTCCTGCACTAAAACAGCCTCTTATATTCTCATGGACCACTGGTGCTAGCCCTCGTGGTGGGATTTGTTTCTGTTTTCATATGTTTCTGCAGGATTGGGAGGCTGGAGCCAGTCTGTGTGTGAGCATCCTGCATGTGGAACAGACCTGGCAAATAGCCCACTCAGGACATTTGACCCTGTGGATTTTTCGTTCTTCTGTGTGGTTTTTTGGAGCTAGCACTTTTCCTTTAGCAAGGACTAAAAGGCTCAAAAGGGTGGAAAGCAAAATATTTTTATAAATCTCCTGGACGCCAGGTTGCATAAAAGGTTCCACAGGCGTTTGCATCAAACCTGGACTGTTGAGACCACAGATTCTGTTTTCGTTGCCATAAAACTGCCCTTTCCAAAAAAGTACATATATGTATATTCTATTTGCTTGACTCTTATAAATTTAAATGAACTGAAAAATCAAGTTTGCTCCCCAAAGAAAAACAGAAAACTAAATATATTAGGCATTTGAATGTAAAGATCTATCCATGGATTAATGCTCTGGGCATGCACCCACAGTATTGGGTGGTGTGGTGTTCTGTAAATGCCCAAAAAGTATCTTCTCTAAAACATCTAAAATCTGACATGCACCAAATTAGATTTTAAGGGAACAACGATGTTCAGTGCTCTTGAATAGTATTCATCAGGACTATTATTTGATTCAATTTCATGATTATTTAAAAGAGGCTGATCTTGCATCATGATTTCAATGTGGTATAGTGGATGTGACCTCAGATTAAAATGTTGTGTTTGGGCTCAGTGTCACAGGTAGTTTGACAGAGTATCTACCAACTATCTACAGAACTAAAGACCTCCCTTGTTTACTGATGCAGGATACCTTTCACAATTCTACTTTGGTCTTAGGGGGTGGTGGCCAAACAGGAGGGGCAGACCAGGTTCCTCTCAGAACTCTTTCCCCCCTTCCCACTTTGGTTGATACTGGTGATTACAGGCTAGTGTGTTGGGGTTGTCTGGTCAGAGTAATTGTAGGTTAGTTGTCCATCACTCCATGGTCTGGTAGTGAAGGGAAAGGAGAACACAGAGCACTGAAAAGAAAGGATCCATTTAATCAGCTGGGTGAAAAGGTGAATTCAGCTTGTATGAATGGGCTCCTCACCTCGCTATAAAGGCCAAGAAATAGGTGTTGCTCTTAGATAATAAAATTAGCCACAACAGTGTCTTGCCAGTACCACTAGTTGTAAAATGACTTCTTACAGGACATACATTATGTGTGTTGTGTATCCTTATATTTTTTCTATATGGGCAGAATCACTGTGATTTTACTCCCTGTCTAAAAAAAGTATCCTTGAGAGAACAGTTTAGCCATCAATCACTGCATTAATGAGGCTCACTGGTTACCTAAAGGTTTAAAAAAATGTTCCAATGATATTTGAGGGTGTGAAGTTATATAAGGCTGTTTATAACTTACAGCTTTATTCATCGCTAGGGCTTTCAGAGGTGGCTATACTGCCACTGGGGAGCTGCTTGAGTTGGAAAAGCTATGAATACCCTTTTACCACATTCTCAGCCTTATAAAGAAAACCAACAATATGGAAACAAGCTTGTCAGCATGTGTTCTGGGAGCAGACTGCAAAACTTACAGGTATGGACCCAAGCTATACTTTAACAAAGAAAGAGAATATTTTCAGAATAGCAGGTACAGGTAGGTAGTGTATATCAGACTATCAAGTATTAACCCTCATGATTTATTGGTTGTTCAGTACATACCAGCAGCATTAATTTAACCTGACAGTGTTTTCCTGGTATGATTTGACTTCATGACTTTATCAGTGCCCAGGATTAAGTCTGTTTGCTTATGGACAAGAATGCAATTAGCAGAGTCACCCTCACTGATCAATGCTGGCATATCACTAGCAGTCACCCATGAGCAAACATGTTTTTCTTTTGAACAGATAGGAAAGGAATGTCAAATACGACCTGGAGTCCAAATAGTTGGCTGCATATGTTGAACTGATGTTATGTAAGAGCAAAACATCCATTATTTCCCATGTAGTCTAACTGAAAACCTTCATGAAGTCACCCGTCTAATGTGTGTTCACAAAGCTGCAGAGTCTGTTTGTCACCCCACCCCAGTTCTCATCCCTCTGTTTCAGGTGAACAACAGATATGAGACCCCCTGCTGCTTTGCCAGGTGACCTCATCACAGCGCCGCCAATCGGCCCTCACTCACGCAAACAAAGGTCGGCCCAGTGAAAATGCCAGTGCCGGTTCTCACAGTCACCCCGATAATATCTCTGTCCCCCCAGCCCCACATGCATTGACATGAAGCAGCCACACAGATAGAGTTGCAAATGGGCACTTCTATGAGTCAAAGCAGGGGAGGGTGGGACACTGGACATCCCCCCAGCGGACGCCTTGTTCTCCCATTAATTGATCGCTACTTGATCTTGGATGGTGATTCAGGGGTACTCTCTAGGGCAGGCCACCAGTCTTGGTGATATGTGTGGGAACTGTGTGGAGGCCATGAAGGTGCACCTGCTAAATGGCCGTTTTGGCCTATTCCCCCAGCACCCTGTCCATTGTTAGGGATTTATATTCAGTTTCCTTCTCAGATGGCCACACAGTGGAGGACTACTGAAGGGGGCTACTCTCTTTTCAGAAAAGGGCTTGCTTAAAAGACAGACCTGCTAAGGTGGGGAGTTTTGAAAGAGTGACACAGGAAGTATTGGGATAGATGCGGCGCACAAGGGGGTCCCATGGCACAGCCACAGCAGTGATGTCAGAGGTTTTGTTGTAAATTTGGACTTTCCACTTCACGTAGCAGACCTGATCTCTTGTAACAACAATTTGAAAGGTACTGGTGTTGAATATATAATGAAAAACAAAAAGCAACGTGAGGTATGAAATACTGAACAGAGGATGATCACAAGCCAACAATTAGCCTTAATGACAGCCTGATGTCCTCTGGCCTGCTGGTTGACCCATGACCCTCATTTTAATGAGAGCTGTAATAAGGGACATTACTCTGTCATTGTGGGGTCTCAGTCGAAGGAGGATGGCAAGATGAAAGGTACCCACTGAAGTGTGGGCTGCATGTGGGATGACAGTAAAAACAGACAATGAGAGACAGGTGCAGTAATGAAGTGTAACAGACACACTAACACAGTAACCAAAGTAGCATAAAAAGGTTGCAGTGTACACTAAAATAAATACAACTTTGCCTCTGTTTCAGATGTTGTGCACAGTTTCAAAGATGCTGTTTACTTCTTCACACTGGAAAAATGTAATCATTATCACCATCAGAAAACAGAACCATGTTCATTAAAACAATATCTCTCTTCATTACTCTGAGTGAATCAATTGTTGTTTTCAATGTTTCGCTTCTTTCACTTCTCTTTCTCTGTGAGCGTTAGACTCATACCTTCCACAGGAGCATGTCATCACTGTGTCATTCTCACATGTCCACTCTAAGCTGAGGCTGTTACCCGCTGGCACGCCACTGCCGTGATCTTCAGAGAGAAGATAGAGAGATGGAGGAGTGGTGGTGGGGTGGGAGCAGGGCAGGCGTTGTGTGTGTGTGTGTGTGTGTGTGTGTGTGGGGGGGTTGAATTACCAGATTTAAATAAAGTCAACTTTCCGGCCATCTGGCAAGTGTTTGGGATAGAGGGGGAAGCCTTGAAGGCTAGTAGAGCCAGAGTGAGGAAGCTTTATTTTTAATGTTCTGTATCCAAAACCTTTTAGCAATACAAAACCCACGAAGGTCCTTTTTAAGACCATAAAACCTTAAGTTTCAGGCAAGTATCAGTAAAAACAATTTACCAAACTTCTAAAATATCCATTACTGACATTTGTTTTTCCAATTGCCAAAATATTTGCAGACACATCAGGCAGTCTGACTCATCATCGAGGGTTTTATTTGTTAAAACTGGATCAATTAAAAACAAATGCAACACTAACAATGAGTTTTAGCTATCTGTATCAACTCAGTGCACTCCAGATTGATGGTTCGACCGCAATATACCCTGGAGTCAATGTAAGTGGATCTAGAGACATGCATCATGGCTCAGGAAAAGTGGCACATGGGCTGGTGAGAGGAAATCACATCATTTGAACTCAGAATGAGGTGACCAAGAGGACATATCCCTAAACCAAGCACTCTAAAATTAAGGACAAAACAATGTGTCAGGCAATGATTGATCAGTCTAGGGTGTTTTGTCAAAATTCACTCGTCTTTGCAGCCCCACCTCCAGGCACTTCCTATAATCAAAGGCCATGCCCACCCATGGCTAATTAGACATTAAGCAAATGTCAAGAGGGCCTGATTTAAAGCAGCCATCCTAGACCTGAGCAAAACAAAGGGAGTGGAGTTGGGAAATGGGAGAGATCCAGATCAATATTGAGCAGTACTTTTGTTTGCTAAAATGCCATAGAGGCTGAAATAAATCAGATAGAGGAGGGAGAGAAGGGCCAGCGTTTGGGTTCTCACGGCTCCCCGGGCACTGCACTGAGAATAGGCACACCTGGCCTAACAAAGCCCAGGAAGAGGGGAGGGATGAGCATGCACGCAGGCATGCTCCCACAGAACCACACACACACACACATACATACATACACTATCTGACAACTGGTATAAGATCATATAAACAAGAGAGGATTTATAAAGCGTTTTCTTTTAAGGCCATCTACAGGCTCATCCTAAGCATTGGCAGATGCAATGCTAAAAATAAAATGACTGGAAAAGATCACTGAGGATTTATATGTTTTGAGACTCTCTTGTGAAGCCTGTGTCAGGAACAATAAAAGAGTATTGCCAGCCAGTGAAACTTTATGTGCCTTCCCTTGCAAGGGCATCTGCAACTTCAGAAAGAAACACACAAACACACTGTCTTGTTTATTAACGCTAAAGGAAAAACAAACATATTTAGGTTACTCACGCATATGACAGAATGTGTCCTTGAAATTCTTGGAGGGATGAGAAAATGTTTTGTGAGGTATCCCTGAGTTTTGAAGGCCATTGCGCATGATCATTAGTCAAATTTTGTTAGAAACCCACAGAGAACGGTTAAGGTAGTGCTATATGAAATCAATAAGTGTCCAAGGGCCAATTCATTTAAATTTATTTATAGCAGCCACTGAGCTGTGGGCAAATCATCAGGAATTTTCAGAGAGAAAATATCTTTTGTAGCTACCCAAACCATATTTGCTCAATAAAATATGACAAGTTTATAAATACAATGAATGCAGAGGCAATTTCACTTGGAAAATGTATAGCTTTCCATAAACCTGATTCTGTTAGGTAGGGCTTCAGTGTCTTGATCATCAACATGACACACGTTATCTCTCTCTGTCCACAATGCTACTCTGCATTCCACCAGTCCAACCAACTTGACTTTTTATGTGTTGAGTTTGGTTCCATACAGACTCCTGATGCTGATAGTGATGTTCTCATCATGAGATGACTGTCCTGTAGGTTTTCTGTCACTTCAAAACTAACAGAGCAATCACTCTCCAGAGTTACAGGGTTTCCTGTCTGGTGAAAATGCTTCACTTCACCCCTCCCTCCCAACCAGTCCTCGCTCTGCAGCATCTGCGGCATGGTTCCCCCTGTAAATCATACTGTCACTTCTCACACTCAGCACCTCTGGAGCGTGAGCACCCGAGCTGGTTTCAATTTGAGCCCTGAGCAAAGTTAATAAGTCTGAGATAAATTCAGCTGGCCTGGCTGGAGCTGATTTGGAGTGGTGTATGCTTTCTCCCCCCTGATTAGCCCTGGTCCTAAACTTCATTGGCAAAGCACAAAGAGAGAGTCTGTCTCACCCTGACCCCTAATGCAGTGTGACCCCATGCAGAGAAGCCTGTTATCATTGCTATTTAGAGAGTTCAGGTTACAGGTGAGTCAGGTACTAAAAAGATAATACTGACATTGCATAGGCTGACTGCTAGCTGTGGGGGTTCACTTAGGAATAAATATTGAGAACATTCAGTTCAGTGAATCTTCATTTGCAAAGCAGAAATCAAGCTGGATCCTAAATAAAGAAATGCTAGGTGTTATTTACAAAGGTAAAATGACGTGGAAAGTTGTCGTACAAGAGAAATTGACAAGTCAGACAAGTCAGCATTGTACCAGAAGTGAAATTATTCATAGTAATTGAGAGTGGCTTGCCACACATAAGTGCCTGTGCCATTTAGTAAAATAAACCTCACATCGATCTAATATTCATCCGTGGTAACCTTTGGCAACTGGTGTGATGTTGGTAAGCACCCGTTTGGCCATCATTAACCAGCTGGAAGTGACTAGAGCCCTTTCTGCTTCCCACCACATGATTGGAGGCTACCCCCAGTAACCTAACGCAGGGGCCAATTATGATAATTTAAGACTTAAGCAATTTGGACAGATTTCTGGAAATTACTGTAGAGGTCTTGTTGCTGTCGCCGAACAGAAATGAGAGTGGGATATTTTGACAGGTTTTTACCACAAACCAGTTCTCAGATACACAAAGGCAGAGGTTACATGGTGCCTAATATCCATGTGTTGATTGGGGCTAAAGTCAGGGGGTTAAGCAAGGTCTAGTTAGCCTGGTTCTGAATTACCACAGAGAAGGTAAAGCAAAACAACAGGCCTACATCCCACCTGTCCACCAATTACCACTACATAAACACGATGGTCGGTCGGCTGCATGCACATGCATAAGATAAATTTACGTAGGTGGTCGGACTTCCCCAATTAAGGAATCTGACAACTGGAGACTGAAAAATGCTCAGTTTGAGCCTAATACTATAAAACCCCTGAGCAGTGACCAGTCTGGGCATGCTTTAGAGAGTCCACTGCAAGTACCTTCATTCATTACAACTATATTTCATGGTTAAATGGTTAAGTAAAAGACATATTACACAAAGCAGTGAGAGCCAAAGCTGGAACAAAGGACAAAAAGATCAAGATGCCATTTCCAGGCAACTCTGTTACTGTTTGCATTTTCATCAGGCATTCGAACATGCTATGAAATACAATTCAACTGCGGCCCTATAAGACACACAACTCTCCTCCTGGAGCTGAGCCCTTTCCCCTGCTGTCTTTGGCCCCTCTGACCTGGCTGTGTTAACAGGTGGATGCACCAGTGTTTGCTGCCCGTCTCTGTGTTTGCCCACGATGGTCAGACAGGAAGCTGGCCAGACTGCGGTCAGCCTGAGCCAGTACTGAATCCTTTCAGCTAGGTGTGAGGAAGACTTGGTGACATCACTGTTATGGGATAGTCTTCTGACGAAGGCGAGAAGGAGGAGACCTGCTGTGAATCTATTTCTGTCTTTGCTTAAATACACACCATCCTATATATGAGACACTACTGTTCAAGATGTAGATGAAGTATTCTCAAAATATAGTATTGAAAGGATAAAAAAAATTGTTGATATAGCCTACCGCATATACAGGGACCTATAAGTATTCTATAAGTATACCCATCAAAATAACATAGGTAGGCCTACTGTATATGGGTTGTGTGAACATAAGAAATCTTGGTCTGAAGCTGCATATGGGTTGAATTAAAGTTAGAAACCAAACCCATTAAAAACTGGCTTTGACATAAAACTGGACATCACTTCTGAATTGACTTGAGTCATGTTATATAGGTATCTGCCCCTGGTTTTAGTTAAACCATCCAGGCATTAGCCAAACCAGGAGTAATCCTATGGTCTTCCTGCTGCTAGGCCCCGGTGTGTTTCAGGGACTTGCTGTTCTGTGGACCACAAATATCCAAAAATAGTCATGTCTAATTGTCTAACAACAGTGACGGTCATTTATTCAGGCCATGGAATTACAGTATTTGTGTGAATGTGCATATGTGTGACTGCATATGATTGTGTGTGTGGTCTTATTCACATCACACATACATGCCCCCTCCCCACTGCTGGGCCGCTACCACTTCACCCAGAGACACAATTAAGAGCCCTGGCCGGAAAGCAGGCCTGAGCGGGTGGACGTTGAGACGAGACAGGCTCACCGGGCAGTTCCTTTCCCTCCTCGTCTCTGAAGGCTCTTTGGCAAAACGCAGACGGCTCGAGATGTCAGGGCCAAGCAAAAGCGCAATCTGTCTCAACACAGTTGGCTGACTGCGGGACCTGAAGCAGTCCCAACACGTAGCATCTCTCTGCTTGCTTTGCACTGAGCCATGCATGCTCATATAGAAGGAAACAGGAAGGCCTGATCAGGCCAGCATTTCACAGGAGTTAAGGTGGTCTGCATGTAGTGCTGCTGAACTCACGGGACATGGCCACCGATAATTTTCTCTGCTGTAGGCCAGCTTTTCTTGAGAACCAGTGAGAAAAGTTTTATTCACAGCTACATGGTCAATAATTACCAACAGATGCTTCTTCTGTCTTTATTTCTATGTTCTAATTGAGAACATTAGTCCATTGCTAGCCTTAATAACTGAAACTATTTTTACTGATTAAATATACCTCTAGAAAATGTTTATATATACAGTATATATGCATAAATTGAGCTGTCAATAAGTGTGACATCTTACACTATTGTAAGATCTGAAGAAAATAACAGTTCGCACTGAAATTACAAAATTATCACCAATGGCCTCTGTCAACAAACTGAGACAAATAACCTCTTAAATCTCTATTCCAGAGTCCCTGGGGTCAAATGACAGTTTTGACTACATATAAAGGGCTATATTTAGGACAGTGTCTTGTATTGCCTCTAGCACCACATTAACCTCTGACCTCTAACTAGGCACTAAGCTCCTGGTGGTTTACAGCTGGGACAACTACTCTGTGCACTGAGACTGGTGATAAATTATCTGTTGGACAGTCCTAATACATGTACATTAACACAACTCAAGAAAGAGATACTCGAAACACAGATGAAAAAGATGAAAACATTAAAGTTGAAACTTTGTAGCAATCAATGGCTCTTTACTGCAAAGACAGTCAAGTGGTGTGTTTCCATTGCCTCCTTTCAGAAGGTTGATGAGTGCGTTTCAGCACCTCCTCTACCACCATATAGAGAGGACAGTGTAGGAGCCTTTTTGTCTTGTGTACTCAGAAAAACAAACAGATTTACTACTTAGAAACGCAAGTGCTAAGTGAGAGTGTTGTGTCTCATTGGGTTTTCAAGGTGACTATCATCAGGCCTTTGAGCTTCTCTGATATTAAGTGTCAAGTGTTTGTTTAGCCTTGACCTTTGATGTAATGAGCAAGTCACAGTGCCATTTTAGCTCCAGTATATTTCACTTAACATCTAAGGTCACCTAAATCATAAAGGTCTGGAAATTTAACATTATAAAATATGTAATAAATTTGAATTTTACATTATGAAGAAATCAAATTTCAACAGAAAAAAATTGTTAATTCCAGGAGTTGTAAAATTTCCATTTCATTATTTCCACAAGTGTCTAATTGGCTGCTGGTGTTTGACACCCAGGCGACAGGTGTTTGTATTTCCCTTCCTGAAACCCACAGTAGGTTTATTTAGGTTTTCACACGCAGACTACATCCACCGCCCAACTCCTACTCCGTCCTATACAACAGGAGGAAGGCATCATCTTCGTGACTCACATTTCTATCTGGGCAGCCCCGCCAGCCTGAAACACAGCTGAGGTCCTGGATGTAACTTAGCCCTGCGCCTCTATAACCCCAGCTGTAAAATGACACAAATCCTCAAGTAGCTCCTCAGCAGCCATCAAACCCCAAGTGGCTGTTAAAGCTCACTGATTCCCCCTCACCTCCAACATCCCACCCTTGAGCCATAAAACCACCACTGGGCTCATTCTTACTCTCCATGTGTCCTCTGTGTCAAGACGATCTGGACAATTTATATGATGTCATGATGAATATTTTGAATGTGATTGCTTCAATTGGGGATTCATATTAGGCAATTTATTACCTGAAGATCAGAGGTCAGAGCACAGATGCTGCAAATCTCCAAAGTAGATGCTTGGTTCATGCATATGTGATTTTCAATGCAAATTGGAGACGTAGTGATTATTTACAGTCAAGTGATATCAATATATCAGAGACCATTTTTTAAACTATGTGCCAGTCACGTAGTCACCTGAGCTGAGTGTGCACTGTGCAGAATGTCCCAATAATGAAGCAAACAGAGAGTGACTGGAAATTTTTATGACCAGCTTCCAAGCCGAGTACTGAGGAGTTGGATGTCAGACCAAACCGCCCCTCCCGATCATCTCACCACCCATTCTATTCTGTGTTCTCACTCCACCCTTTTCCTCTGCCACTCACTCCAACTCCTCTCCTCGGGGTGGACCAAGAAAAAGTAAGATGAAAATCTCGGCAGCTGCTGACATCTTTCCTTTATATTTAAAAGGCCAAAATAGAAAAGCATTGACAAGATCAAACTTCACAAAGTGACCATGAAGACATGAGAATGACATAATTTTAAGGCAAATAATTTCACAGAGAGCCAGGTGTAGAATTTCCTTAGGGAGGCCATCCATTAAAATATTATATAACTAAGTAACATATTAATAAAAGCAAGTAGCCTTGGATTTGATTAATTACTAATCATACAACAAAGTAATTCCTACAGGTCTTATACAGTGTAACAATGCATTAATTCTGTATTTGAATAGATTTGCAAACTGTTTAGCAAAGAAAACGCAAGTTGAGTTTTGCATCTTATGGAGCTACATGGAAACAATTACTTCCTGGCAAATACAGATTTGTTGGCAGATCTTTTCCTGAGTGTGTGTGTATGTCTGTGCGCATTCACATGTGTGCAGTTACACTTGAGCACAAAGAGAATAATTGCCACTGAAACGTCACCGGGTTTCATTTGACAAGTGTGCTGTGCATCAGCCAAGCAACATCTGGACGCAAACGGAGAAATGACTGCCAAGCACATGCATTACAGCTCAAGCCTCTCTGCATGAGGATGCCTTCGAGGCTGAAAATTAGCTGAGAAAGTAGTGTAAAAGTTGCAAAGCAGGAGCGTCTCTTTGTCTGCCACTCCACGCTGATTCCGCAAAAATACAGCGCAATAATTAAAATTAAGAAAGCAGCTACACACATAATGATACATGATGTTCGAGGGAAGAGAAGGGATAGTTGGTGGTAAAAGCTGCGAAAATACAAATAAAAACTACCCTAAAAATAAAGCTAAAGGTTATAGTCACCCCAAGGAAGCATAAAATCCTCATAAAATAAAGTCCTCTAATGCATAAAGATGTAATAAATATCCCTTTCAGTGTTTTTACAGGATATATTAACTTCACAAGTGGCTGCTATGACCACATCCATACACAACTCCTAACGCAGTGGCCCTTCTTTGTGCTTTTTAAGGATTCAAGCATGAAAGTTATGGTCAATACTTGGAATGTGTGGTAATAATAAAGTGTGGAAATGTTAGAAAAGAAGAGGAAGACATCACCGCAAAAACAGAGATGAAATAAATAAAATTGAGCATTCTAATGACTATGAAACGTCAGATGAATCTGTTCCCAGTGAAATGATTTCAAGGATACTTGTGTTTAAATGTCAAACTTAACAACGGTACCTAAGTAGACGGCCTAGGCGTGTACCTAAATCCAAGGCTGATGATGTTAAACTTAATTAGAAACCGAGATCCTCAGCGAGTGGAGAAACAAAACATCTTTTTTGGATCAGATTTCTGATCTTGGAAAATGTGTGTAGCATCTATTCTCTTTCAGGTCAAAATTCACACTATTTGTTTTGAGCTTTGACACACACCTGACAGAGCAGAATATTTCTTCTGTTTTCCAGTCTGCACCATACCATCTGCAAATAAGCAAGGAATACTGGAAGTCGTCCTCAGATGAACTCTGACCTGGTTAGCTGTGCCACTGAAATGTAGAGTGGAGGGCCTCTCTATTCTGCATGTTTAATGAGAGTGACTGACAAATTGAATATAAGTGCCTACTGAGGCAAGGGACGTGAGGTTTGTGGAGGGGGTGTGGGTTAGATGAAGAAATTAGCTACTGGGGCCTGTTCTCTGTTGGCTTTAAGTGAATCTGATTGGCTGTAGGGGAGTGTAATTGAGCCAAATTATGTCAACAACAATGGTTAGCATTTCCTTTCCTTAAGTTCTGTAAAAGTAATTGTTATCACTATCAACAACTATTGAAAATACACCTAATGTTTTAAAGTATGTTATACTGTGTGTGTGAGGGAACCACAGCCTTTCTTAGTGCTATAGTGAGGATAATGGAGCTGTCAGGCTATCGCTAAGAATTACGTTGATATTGGACGATTCCACACCTCCAGATGTGCGTCCAATGCCAAAGTTCAGTGCCAGTGTAGGAAGTTGTGTGCCCTTTAGGTAACGAGACGGATGATGAGGGCATGGGGGTCAGGGTGGTGGATGGGTGTGTAGCATGTCCAACTTTCATGCGGAAGACAGGAATTAGCATCCACTCACAGACCTGTAATAAATGTTCTGGCCAAACCCTAACCAAAGCTTACCCTTAAAAGAAAGCTATGATTTCTTACAATATGAATTTTATTTTAGCTGCTCCGGCCATTGCTTGCTGAAGTATTTCTTTCAAAGGTAGCATGCATGTTTTCTTGGCAGCAAGACTGTTTATGTTTACATCAAAGTCTCAAAGGTCTCTCTTCAGGCATCACACTACAGGTGCGGAGGTAACTTCACTGACCCATCTCAACTAGGCAGCCTGTGCACACACATCTGTTGCTGGTTTTAGAGTATTGTACTCTTTCATATGCAATCCCTCACATTCTGCAAAGGATAAGCAATAATTGTTGAGACAACTGTAAAATGGTGATCAGTTGCTGAGTGTTATAGAAACCTTATGACAGCATGATATACCACGAGGGCTGTCCAGCCTGCAGTTTTCTGGCTGAGTGACTAGCTGTGAGGTTTCATAGGCTGGATTTTCCCTCAAGGAAACAGCGGCCATGGCTGACAGCAGGGCGGTGGGGGTGGAGGGAGAACAGGAAAGAGGTGGTGCGGAGCATTGGAGGCAAGGCCATTTTTTATGACTTTGATTTGAGAAGGACACTGCATCACTTGTATGGTGATGCTGGTTGAATGAAAAAACAGGAATGGAATGAGACCGGTGCACTGAGTCCAGCGCAACATGGAGGTAAAATGAAGAGTCCAGCAATGATGATTATGATTAGGCTTCCTTTGGCTAATGTGACTGCTTCAGGCTGTCTTGCTAATCAAACTCTGGATTTTATGGTCGGATCAGTTAAGTAAACTTCATCTGGCTGCTGTCTGCTTTCGTCTTGTGCACCTCATCGTTGCTCTGTGCCCTGCTTTGTTTCCCCTGTTCTTGGCTCAGTAAGCTGGCACAGATAGGGACTGAGACATGAGTCTGTGTCTCTTGATTTCAGACATCTGTAGATGCAGTCCCTCCTGTGAAAGTCAACAATACAGACAAATATTGAGTTTCATAATTTCACAGACCATTTCTAGGCCATGATTCTGACATTTTGTTTAAATGTCAAACCATATATATGAAAAAACTTGCTCATATGAAAATATTCTTATGTAAACATGACCACCTTCCTGTATAATGCATTGACATAGCTCTTTTTAGGCTATTTTAATTATTTATTGGATATATGCCATGAGTTGCAAGCCCAATTTAATACATTTCATAAATAATACTCTTCAAACATTGACTTCAGTTATATCATAAAACCTACAAGACAAGAATTGTCCCACATGTCTAGCCTCTATACAATTAAAATTCCACAGAAAGATAGTAGTTCTAGTATGTGTTTCACTGAAAAAGACATTGAACAAACAATAAATGAATACTTCAATTGTTCAGAATAAAACTAGAAGTGCAGCTTCATATGAGACACTTGTCAAATCTCTGCATGAATGTGTGTCCACATTTAGGCAATTTACAGTACAATAATACCAACCAATTCCATAACTCCCGAGGTGATAGTAACAGAGAAATAGACTGGCTGTCATGTGGGATCGCTATAGAGGGATGAGATCATTATTATGTAATTGGCTCTGCTATTGCAGTCCCTCCCAATGTGTGAAAGCAGGCATCACCCGCACTGGCACCCTGTAGATAAGCCAAACCTCAGTGTTCGGAGAAAGGCCCTGAGCTCCACCATATCTGTTACAGCCACACTGAGCCTGCAGGGCAATAACTGGCCTGGAACTACCAGCCTCCAGTCAAATAGCCTCTCATTGGCTGATTAAGACTGTGGAGTCCTCCAAAAGGATATGAGCCTGTTGAATGTAATAGAGGTCAGATTTCATCAAACTCACTCATTTAAAGAAAAAAAAACACTAGTGGAGCGAAGTGGATTTTCTGTAATGCGCTACACAGGACTTGATGGAATCCAGATTTCACTCAGCACACTACAGGATGCCAGGCAAGTACAGTGAAGGGATTACATTAACCTTGAGCTGATAGATATTCATAAGAAGTCCATATTAAGAAAATCTAATGGTTGCCACAATAAATACACAACATTTATCCAATCACAGTATCATATATGTGGATTAATGTTGTTTATGTTGCAGATACAACTTGACCAGAATAGATCAGTGTCTACAGGTTAGATCAGAGGCTAGTATTGGGCTAATCCCAAATTAAATTCACTATACTCTGCTTTATTTATTTAATTATCCCTCCATTGGGTTGGCAATTCTATCCAAACAAGTTCTGTTGGAAGTGTCACTGAATTACCAGTTCATAAAGTCAAATAGACAGATTTTTTTAAAAGCTTACAAATATTTATTTTCATAAAAACAACGCAGTAGTATTAAAGTATAGGTGTTAACTTCATAACTGAGACTATTGATGGTACAATTGGACTGAGCCAATATAGAATTACCTATTATCATTTGTGTCAATAAGACATTTATGCAGAACCCGATAGAGTAGAGAGGCTGGGGAAGAGGAGTCAGTTTTCAAAAGCGATCAAAATCAGCTGGCGCCTGTTGAGGAGGTGACTGTGTATGTCCTGTCACCGCCAAGGACAAAGACTCTACCTAGTCATGCCTAAAACACGAATTTCCATCTTAATGCTCACTTAAATTTTGGCTCCTGACTGTACCAGCATGAAAGTGATCAGATGTGTTCCATACTATACAACATTCAGAATATTTAACTACAACTCTTACTTTGCAGATCTGGTCTGGTTACCTCAAAGAAACTAAGAAACTCTAAAACAGTCACTTAAAACCAAATGCCACCTCAAGGCCAAATGACAGTGCTCATAACATGATTCTGATATGATGCTTAAATTGTCTTCCTTCAGCTCAAGTAACGTAACATAGACATGCTGCTCTCCTTCCCCTTCCATTTTTCCATGCTGATGTTTTCCCCTACCATTAGCCTTCACCTTCAACTGTAAATTCTAGCCCCCGGTGGGACTGCACGTGCCTTGTGTCGCACCCTCTCTCTCTTTCCCTGGGCTTGTGATCTTTAGGCTGGTGAGAAACATGCAGAGGTGTTCCTTTTCCTTCCTGTTCCATTCCCAAGAGACTTGGATTGGGCTTACTGACAAAACTTTCCACTCCCCCACACCCTCACCACCCCGGGTTTATCCATCGGACTTCATCTGCTCCTTCTCGGGGTCTGCCATCTCCACGTCCTGCTGTATAGGCACCTATTATTAAATAGTTAGACCTCAGTGAGCAACTTTAACCAAACTGATGTGCACTGAAGCCACAGTTTCAGGTCACAGGAGGTGTAGATGCTGGGTAACTCTAGATTTTTAATTACATAGTGTGCATGGTGGTGCGATAAGAGGGTCACGGCTTCCTGATAACCTGTTTGGTAAGTTAGTGGCTGTTTGTCACCCAGACAGAGCGTAAGCTGTGAGACCTGGAAAAAACCACATCTTTGTGTCAATACATCTCACTGAACTTCCTATAGACTCAAAGAAAGAGCCGCCATCTGCTTTCACCTTGACAGTTGAAACCACGCACCTGAGTCATTATTCAAAGTATACCAGAATACAATGACAAATACAGAGGAAACAATGTGCAGAAAGTCTAAATCTGTTAAGCCCATTTCTTCCGTTGTCAGTATGGTACTGAGATTATTTAGAAACATTATTTAAGGTCATTCAGACCAAAAATAGCAGTGCATGAGTGTGGGTGTGTTGCTACAGGTATCGTCAAGAAGATGAAATACAATCCAGGAAGTCCAGCTTGAGTAACAAATCTGTGAGTTTTCGTGTTTATCAGACATCAAAACACTACACAGCAGTTTATAATACTACAGGATTTCACAGCTCTGGAAAGTTATTTTGTGTCAATGATTGTGAATTCCCTGTTCATGTTACAAAGTAATCTACCATAAATGCATGTTTGCATGTATTTGTTTGGCCAGCACAGTACGTTGCCAAATGACATTGATTGTGTTGTGGCAAACATTGAGTCTGGTTCAACTTTTTTGCTGCACGACCCAGCATTTTTTTTGTGATAGCCCTCTGTGTTGAGTCATTCAAGAAAATTACACCTTAAACATACTGTAGTTCCATTCAGCAGAACAATTTTGTGAATCACTCAATGTACAGTACTCTATATCTTTGAATTTTTTAACTTTGAAAAATTCTATACAAACTAGATCTATGGTATTTATGCTTACTGACCTCCAAGGACACAGGACCAGGACACAGCAAGCCACAACAGACAGGAGAGCACTGAACTCTGCAGCAAATCTAATAAACCAGTTACAGTTGTTGTGCTCCCACCAAGAATGGAAACCAAGCTGCTCAAATATTGGATCTCAGAAAATAGTGGAGGACAATTTCCTTCGAGCGTAACATTAGAATGCACGAGCCTGGCTCCCAGAGATCCGGGGCCACCACCGCTGGGCCACTCCAATTAGACGGAGCTTCCCTGCTGTGGCTGAGCCAGCCTTAACACAGGAGCACCCGAAAGGAGCTGCAGGAAGAAATGTAGGAAGGAGAGAGAGGAGACACACACAGCCCTGAGTGTTGTGTTATGCTTGGCACATACAGTATTTCGCCTGACATCTTTCCCTGTCTACACTCCTGGCCCCTCATCATGCTGCAAAGTGATCATTAGACAGAAAAAAAGAAAAAAAAAGAGGAAGGGATGAAAACATGTGAGGACAGGGAGAGTAAAGACAATGCTGCTACTGCTGTTATCTTAGATTTAAAAATTGATATTATTATTTTAGTGATTATCTACATTTTCCCTAAATCACAATTGTATAAGCTTTTTTTATATTGCTCATTGACAGTTTTCAAAAAGGAAAAAAATACTAATAACTAGAATACACTGGTGAATTGACTCAACTGGAAAATTGTGGAAAAGTTTGATTCCAAATTGTGTTGACTCACACTCAACTCCGATCTTAAACAGTGATCCTGGGTGGAGTAGAACATAGCTTCATTGATTACATTTAGTTTTTCAATGCAAAGTCAGTAACAAACTAACTGACTCACGCTTGAACTGCACCTGTAAAGCAAAATTTATAGTTCTATGTTAAGGGGTTATAGTTTTTCTATTATCTACTATTGTTGCTGATGTGCACCTCCTCATAAATGTAACTAACTGTCAGGGCTCCAGCGTCTATGTAGAAACCACATGGAGGTTTCCAATGTCAGTAAAGATTTTTGCGAGTGAAGACATTTTGAGAAGCTCAGTTAGCTTCTCCTTTTGAGTAACACACATCTAACGAAGCCATCTCCACTGCAAAATGTCTGCTCACTGCGACCCACAACTGTCACAGTGAATGCAGGAATGTAAACTCAGTGATTTCACGGAATGTTCTCATATTCAGTAATAAGACAACATGTACCACCAATGCTCGTATCACAAAGTGAATGAAAGAATGTAAACACAGTTATGCTGAAATATAAACTAAAAAATACCCTGTGGATATATACAGTGGGACTTACCCCCTCGCATGAAGTATAAATCCAACTGTAACATTTTCTGCTTGCTGTTGGCATGTGTCACATTAGCAGCTTTTACTTTCCTTGCCTGCAGGTGGTGATAGTAACTTGTCTGCACAGCTCAGCTGCTGCTGCGTTTTCTTTCCTTGCCTGTAGGTGGGTTAGGTTGGACCGTTGGATGATACCAGCTGAGCCTGGTTTCAGGTGCTTAATATTAGTGGCACTGTGTGTCCTTGTTATTATTTATTTACTCATTTGTCAATGGTCCATTGTAATTTTATGAACATAAATGATAATCGGTAGGCAGCCAAATTTGTGCAAATAGTCATAAAATAGGATTAAACTTGACTAATGAGTGTCAAAATTCACATGAAGATGAACATAAATATAGAAACATAAATTTGTGTATACAGTGTGCGGTCGCTAAATGCAGTTTGTTGACCTTCTCTTTTTCCTTTGCCCTGAAATAGGATTTATCAAGAATAGACTTGGCTCTCCCCATTGTAATAAGACACTGTTTTAAAGCCGTAGAAGTATGCCATTGTTCATTTCACCCCTGCCCTTTCTAAACGTATTAATCCCATTGCCACGGTCTAATGCTGAAATCCCCAGTGGAAACACCTAAGAAGACTGGATCTGCTCGACCACACAAGATATTCCCATTTCCCCTGCAACAACTGATAACAAAGCTATAACCATGGTCGCTGCTGAACAGCTAAGAGGAAGTGCATCTGTAGGCCATCCATTTGTGAGCAAGGGTCTGGGTACTGGCTCTGATGCAGGTGCTATCCTCTAGAAGGTGATTAGATATCATCACTCTTTCATTAACTCAGTATCACAGTGACTGTGTAGAAAGAATGGCCCTTTTCATCGGTCATCCCAACTAATGAGCCCTGCTGAAAGAACCAGGTTAAGGTGGGAGGATAATGAAACCAGAGAAAAGGAAGGGGGATTTGTAAAATTGTGCAATGTGGGTGTTTTCTAAATTTCTAAAGTATCTAAATTGATGTATTAAAACTGTTACAGCTTCAATATCACTAGAATAATTACTACTAAGCTAAAATCTTTGTAGTGAGAAATAAAAAAATAAGGATGTAAACAAGGGCAGGTGACAGAAATGAGAAGGGGAAGTAGGGAACCACATTAGAATTTATTTTTAGTTTATGACACTGCAGGCGACAACAACAGTCTCATTTTCACCTGATCATAGAATCATGTAGGAGGGGAGGACGGTTGAATATTCCATTACGTAGACCAGACCCAAGCACATACAGGTTCTTTGTGAAAGGTGTCTCTGTGTGCAGGCGGAGGTGCCACACTGACATCATCCAGAGCTGCGGATGGGACTTTTTATGTGTAGCGGTGCCAGGGAGCTGCTAGTACTGTCAGCCAGCCTGAGTCAGCACTATGCTCCAGATGCAACTGTGCAAGAATCCATGATGGAAGAGAGTTTCACAATTTATACCACATTTCTGCTCAAAACATGAAGTCTGGGCACTTAAGGATTAATACATTTCATTAACATGTGATTAAACTATTATTGGAAAGAAAGTCAGATTACTCATAGTTTTTAAAAATATATTTATTTTTAGGTTACTCAGAAAAAGACTGGTGACACAAGCCATATACCTAAAGCAAGAAAAAAATTATTGGAGTGGAGTGTTAAGAGTGCTTGATAGTGTTTCTCCACTCACTTTGGAAGTAGGTAATAATTGTGCCAGAAATCATTTAATTTAATCTGAAGTGAGTTGCTTTAATAACTTCATTTGTGAGTGTTAAAGTACATTCTTGTCTTTGGAAACTGTATTTCGACAAAAAACAAAATCCTTGAACCATGAGGTAAGATTTTATTTTTTTGGTCAAACATAATTAATGTTTATCTGGCTGCATATGTGCTACCGGTGTAAAATGATGCATGTCAAATAACATGCTGCTACCATCACATGTGTTGCACTTAACAGTTACGCAAGTAGAGAAAGTCAGAAAAATTACTCAGCAATGTCAGTTACACAGCAATAGCTAAAGTTTGCTAATATTAGCTAACATTAGCCACCATAAGCCAGGCACAGGCTGCAGCAGCAAAATCCCTAAGTGTATTGACTTGAGCAAGGTGTTTTATTGCTTATGAATTCAACTTTTCATTTGCAACAGGAAGATAGTGTAATTTTGTCTCTCTAAAAGTAATCTTGTAGCATTGTAAATAACAGTGACAGCACAAAATAAGTGTTATTTTAATTCATGCTTTTTACCTGTCACCTGTCCTCTGTTGAGAGGACCCCTGTTGATGATGCGAGCCCATTATTAGCCTCTGCAAAGACCCAGGTAATGTCATAACATTTTGTCAGCACTTTGAGAATGAGCCATTGTCATTCCAACGTAATTACAGGTCAGTCTCTATTATTGGAAATGCAGGAGAATGACCTGTGGAGATCACACTCTGCTTTTATAGCATTTCATTGTCATTTGAACTGACTCAGAGGTCACTTCACCTGAAGGCATGGAGGGTACCTTGTAGTCACTTAGCAGAGTTCAGTATTGGATGTGTTTTTCAGATGAATATTACGATTTCATGCAAGCAGCTGCTCAAGGTTTTAACAAGAGAAAAACTCCATTAGAAGAAATTGAAATATTTTCACAAGTTAAGATATAGGCCATTGTTGTTGTGAATTTATCACGTTCTGTTTTATTGTGGGTTTTGCTTAATGATAGTAACATAAAACTATGGCTCAATGGTGGCACCTATCCAACGCTAATTGTGTTTATCAAGAACTATTGGTTCCACTGTTTTCCAGATCAGCCTGCATTTCCTTCCCTGCAGATACACTATCAATGAGTGCCCAAGGTGTTTCAGTATACTAAAAGCCAGGAGCAGATAAGGCTGAGATTAAAGTGGCACTATCTCCAGAGGAGGCCAGCGAAAGGAGAAGATATACAAGAAAGTGTGCAGCAGCAATTACCACACTCTGCTGCTCACAGGGGGTGAAGGCCAGGATTCATTTGTTTCCATTTTGATTGTATTTCCTTAGTGGCATAGCTGAGCTATCTAATGTGGTATCTGGTTTGACCTGATGATGGAAGCGGCAACTGCCTGGTCAATAAATAATTGCAACAAGTCCTCAAACACATACAACCACATAGGTTGTTTGTTGATACCCTCTAACATGACCCACAGGAGCTTTCCTAAATTAGCGCCCCCCTACCGGTGGCAGTTGAGGACTGGCTGTAAGGTGAGGACGGGCTGGAAGCATATGTTACGTAATATTAAACACGTGGTTAACGTTGTAAAACTGTTGCAGTTTGGTTAGGTTTAGGCAAAAAAAACCTACTTGGTTAGGCTTAGGAAAAGATCATGGTTGGGGTTAAAATAAGTATGTTGCATAAGTTATGCAAATAACGTAAATCACGTAATTAGCATAACTTACATAAGTCATGTATGTAACATTATGTAACTTAAAACTTTAAATAAGTCAACATTGACTTTTGGTTTCACATGGGACACATACCCCGGTCTCAAGGGGGGGAAAGTCCTTTATTTGTTTGCGCCATCCATCGACCCCACCACCTCCATAAGCAGACTTTTTAGCTCTTTATACTACGTCACCTGAATTCCTGTTTTTTTCCTGTCATAATTACCATGACCACTAGAGGTCACATCCTACAATAAACATAAACATGGGTTGTAATAAGCTGCTTGCACAAACAACCTATATGTACATTTTTCTGGTGAGGACAGTTTGAATAATTGTGTGGTTATGAAGACAGCTTGTACATGCAGAGTATGATTTTGAATTAATACTTTATTGTTGTGTTGCATTGTTCTTACTTTTTGAATATGTACAGTATATTATATCAGTGTTTTCCAGAAGTTTTGAATTAATCTCGAAATATGCAATCTGAAAATGTAACTTGTGTTTATTTACAAGAAAGCTGTTGGGCATTTTCCAAGTGTCTGCATGCTTTCACCCCTCAGTCTTACTGGTGAAGCCACTGGGAGCTGTTGTGGTTCTGCGTGGGATATCAGGGAGGTGTGAGAGAGTCAGAGCAGGGAATATTAGCCCAACCTTCTGAGGGTGTCAGGGCCTTGATAAGTCCTGTTTAAACTTTACCCTTTGCAAAATGCCATGTGTCAACAGTTGCCCGTGGCCAAAGAACTCTGATCTGGTTCGGCAAACACCTGGGGCAGCCCATCCATCCCCATAAGACCTTGGCTGACAGTGGGCAAGGGTACAGTTTTGTAACCAAACTGGCCTGAAATTTTCAAGAATCAACACACAAAAAAATATCCTGCCATTTAGACAAGGAACCAACAGTGGAATCAGCCGGAAGGAAAGTTCAGATGGTTCGCCGACTGAATTGTCTCTGTTCTCCCTCTTGCAGTCTTCTGCCATGTCTAGGGCAGTTGGCACTAGTTGCGGAAAGTCTCAGACAGGTGTTATGTCGGTTGTCAGTGGTTGAAGCCACCTCTGCCTCCACTACCTCTGCCGCACTATTTGTCACTCAGTGAAGTCTTATAATTCTTCATGGGTCTCATGGCAGATAATTTAAATACAGCACAGGTTTTAAAGTACTTCTTGCTATTGCAATATGGCTAATGGATCTCAGCATTTTGGAAGGTCTCCACACAGCATAATGAATGCTCGATCATGGTTCCCATGATGATGATATGAACATTTTAACATCGTATTTGGTTGAAATTCTATGAATTCTTTGCACAGTGGACTTAATCAAACCTTTCCTTTAATAAAAAAAAATACATAAGCAAAAATATAGCACATGCTGTATTCCTCTTTTGATTCAGCTGACAAACACACTTCAAAGGCAACAACGCATAGGCTCATACTTACTGTACTAACACACCCACACACATGCAACACTAAAAGTTTGTAAAAAGAGGAGCGGTCTGCTCAAACATTTGCAGTGGAATCTGAGAGTGAGGAGAGGTGGAGGACATGATTTGGCAGTTTACCCCCAGTGTTTGCCTCAAAATTTTGACGCCATGGCTCGAAGTCAAGCTGAGAAGTTTCCCAAGACCTGACGTGTAAGCTGTGAGCCTGGCCCCTGAGGATCTGTGTCCCCCCTGATCGACTGTAAGTCAGTCTGCAGGGCACTGTGGGGGCGCGAACATGCCCGACCGCACCTCTGAAGCCTCTGTGTTAGCCATCACTGGGTTTCCTCCTGTGCATGTTGAGATCAGTCACTTCACAGGCTCAGCGATCTCAAAAGTCAGCAGCTCTCATCACACCTCCTACAACAAACCTTGTCTAGTTAAAAAACGGAAAATGACATCAAATATTCACCTTCTAATGAGACGTAGTTTGTTGTTTTGTACTAACAAAAGGTGCATTTAATGCAAGCTAAGTGTAGTAGTATCATTTGACTGTCAGTATTGCTTTATGACATGAGCTGCAACTCTCAGAGGCATCTCAGAAGTTACACTTTTTTGAGCGAAATGGGTCAAGGATTTCAGTCCAAATAGCCTACAGAGAATCAGGTTACTTTGAAGTGTTATAAAATCAGCATAATTATACCTATTAATTGGTGATGAATCAAAAACAACTTCAACCCTTTTAGTTTTTCTAATTATTTATCTATTTGTCACCACCATGAACTTTGGATAAACAGCATTTCTAAATTGTATGTGATCTAGGGGAGCTGACAGGGCAGTCTGCCACAGCGTCTAGTCAACCAATGAGAAGAGGAGCAGAAATAGCAGGCACTGTACATCTGACAGGCATATTAGGCTGTTTTTAATGAAAATGTCAGGGTCAAGACAGACTGAAAAGCTTTCAGAGGAAACCTTGAACCACTACTCTCTTTACAGAGAAAGATGATATTCATGGAAAAATATTTATTTTTAGCAATGAAAAGCACTGCTTACTGACAAAGACAATTACTGAACAAACACATTCTAATATGATGAAATGTGAACAAAATGTTCAGACATTATTTAATTTTTTTTTTTTACTTTATCTATGCATACTTATTATGTGTCATATTTGGAATATTTTCTTTTTAATTTTGAAGCCCCTTACACACAGTCTTAATCTAAATTGTGTTAAAGTTTTAAAATCGTAGATTGTAGCTCATCAGCTTTTTTTTACCTCTGATTATAGACTTAACAAGGGAATGGATTTTACCTGATTTCATCTTATTAGCAGCCTAATTTATGAAAAGCCAAAGTGTGACATATTTTCCATTTTTAAGCAACATCCAGTGCGTGTGCGTCTTGATCTTTTTAATGACAGATTTACATAACTAATAAAACTACACTGTTGACTAATTAGTTACTAAATCATAAAGTTGTGATAAAAAAGTAAAATTTCAATCTTTTCATGATGCCATACATGGACTCATAAATTACAGTCGGATTTGGTATCTAAAATTGAACACAAGGATTATAGTGACTGAACTCTCTCAACAAAGTGTCCTTTGTCCAACGAAAACAAGTGTTGGAGCAAATCCAGCAAAGTAGGTTTTAGTGTTGCGACACGTTTGTTTTGCTCCAGTTTTTCACAGACTTTATATTTGAAATGGTTTCGCTTCGCGGAGGAAAATGTACCTAATATTTATTAAATGTAATATAATATTTAATATGTTCATCCATTCTTATATTATTGTTAGAGTAATAACATCATTATCATCAGCTTTATCATTATTATTATTATTATTATTCGCATAGATCTATATATTAATTACAAGCGATTTAAAAATTTCATCCTGCATACCCGATTGCAAATTAGAAATGATTTTGCAACCAATTATTACGACCAATTTCACATCATCGGTCGATTAAATAATGAATCCAAAGAATGACTTTTCACGCTACCCCCCCACCCTTTTTGGGTAAAGACATCATGGATGAAGTGAGAGATACAGTCATGTCCCGTGTTGATCATCATTTTCCATGAGAAATTTTTTGTTTTGTAATCTCGCCTATCACCTTGTTTGGACCAATAAATTCACTGCCGGAAAGAGGAAGGACTAAAATATAAATGTAGAGCGGGAACTTAAATTTAGAAATATGTTCTGTATTGTCCCTCTTACTTAGTTTTAATCATTGCAGCCCCCGAACAGTTGCAAGGCTTCTTCTCAAGTTTCTGGACTGCTGTCTCCCCCTATTGGTCCATACGGTCATTGTGCAGAGCTGAGAGACGACTGAGGGCTGCTGCTCCGTAACAGCTTCACACTGTCACACTGACTCAACTGTCTCTGTGCAACAAGCATTACAGAAGACAACTGCCCGCATTTATTCAGACACAAATATAAACATTTATAACGTTTATTCTACCAAAATCAAAAATACGTCATCAAAGATACGTTTAAAAACGTCAGTAGTTTCTGCTCTTATTTCTAAATCAACCAAACAGTGTAGCCTATGAAAATCGTCTAAAAACAGCTGACTATTGCCAAAGATACATTTAGTTGGTAAAGCAAGTGAATTTCACATTAGACATTTCAACATATAGCATATAAAAATTTCAATTTGTCAATCTGGGGACAAGTTGTATAAATATGCTAATGAGCCTGTACTTTCTGTAAAATCTGAATAAAAGAAAGAAAGTCTAAGAACTATAAGAATAATTCTAACCGTCCTAATGAAGGTTAGACCTATTGTAATGTTCATCATACGGACTTTGTGTGTGTAATCAAAGAAAATTCATATTGGTATATCTTGATGGTATATTATCTCGCTTGATATCACTATAATATTAAAATTCACATGATTCTATCATTTTGTAGTTAAGATTAGTAATTATATTCCTACTTCTACTTTTGTCTCAGAGGGTGTAATATTTTACATTTAAGTATTAACTTTTTAAACTTTAAATTACACTTTGAATTTAAATGAAGCCAAAGATTATACGGGAAAAACAACTTTATCCTACTTGAGTTGGGTTTTCACTGTGGTTGACTGCAAGAGTTCTTTAGAGCAGAGTCATATTACGTCTCCGCCTACAAAAAGTTTCCCCCAATAATTTCCTTGCCGTCAAACATAAATCCAGGCATCGCCTCCTGTGTCTCTAGACTCTTCAGCAATCCACCAAGAGTAGAACTCAGTCACATTTAATCTTTAAAGTCACAGTTTCAAAGTTAAGCATTAGAAAGCGATCACTTGCAATTTGCTTTTTTTTTTTTGTCTTAGAAATTGTGAAAAGTCGAAGGAGCGACAAAAACTTTTATTTTGGCTTTTTTTGTTTTTGTTTTTTACTTTAAAGGATTCAAGTTTGCCAGTCAAGCTGTGCGCCCTTACAGGCTGTAACTGCAGTCTTTGGGCACAGCACTTGGATTTAGAAAGAAGGATTTTCTCCTGTTTTTTATTGCGAGAAGCTGTTCTTTAATTTTTTCGCATGAATCTCCTCGACCCTTACCTGAAGATGACAGACGAACAGGAGAAGTGTCACTCTGACGCTCCCAGCCCCAGCATGTCTGAGGACTCCGCAGGCTCGCCGTGCCCGTCCGGGTCCGGTTCGGACACTGAGAACACCCGGCCGTCCGACAACCACCTCCTCTTGGGTCCAGACTACAAGAAGGAGGGCGAAGAAGAAAAATTCCCCGTGTGTATCAGAGATGCGGTGTCCCAGGTGCTGAAGGGCTACGACTGGACTCTGGTGCCCATGCCGGTGCGCGTCAACGGCTCAAGTAAAAGTAAACCTCACGTGAAAAGACCAATGAACGCATTCATGGTCTGGGCTCAAGCTGCACGGAGGAAGCTGGCCGATCAATACCCGCATCTTCACAACGCGGAACTCAGCAAAACCCTGGGCAAACTTTGGAGGTAGGTTCACTTTGCATTTTCATTCACAGCTGTACGTCCTTACGCGCCGCTCTGTGCTACGCACTATTTCTTCGATGAAATGCACCACCTGCCTGCTTTTTCAAGTATAGCTTTACAGTCTGGGAATTTGATTAATGCATTTCAAATTGTATTGCTCTCTGTTGCTAATTTTTCATTGTGATTTTGGATACATTTCTTATTTTCATGTTCGAGTGCATGCACAGAAGAAGTCGTATAGACTAAAACTTTTCTACAAACTTTTTTTGATGCTTCTTGCTGCTTCTTGATGCTAAAACAATCCATGCAACGGTTCAGTAAATTGCTCTCTTGCAGCAATTAATCAACCGTGTTTTGTGCTTGTTGTTAATTGAATGCAGTTTAATGTGAATGCACAATTCTCTGCGATATTTTCAGATTGCTCAATGAAGTAGAGAAGCGCCCGTTTGTGGAAGAAGCCGAGCGTTTGAGAGTGCAGCATAAGAAGGACCACCCCGACTACAAATATCAGCCAAGACGGAGAAAATCTGTCAAGAATGGGCAAAACGATCCCGAGGACGGCGAGCAAACCCACATCTCTCCAAATGCGATCTTCAAGGCGCTGCAGCAGGCCGATTCTCCAGCGTCTAGTTTGGGCGAGGTGCATTCTCCAGGGGAGCACTCGGGTAAGAAAAGAAATAAATTAAAAGAAAGAAAGAAAAATAAAAGACATTTTCTAGTATTTTGTTTTCAGAAGTGACTCATTTTTGTCAGTTTGTAGAAATCAAATCTTTAGAACCCTTTAGGGCATTGAACAGACATCTGTTAATGATAAATTATTAATGATTAGTGGGTTTTATACACCATCATGCAAATACACCTGTCAATATAGTGGCAATAAACTCCTCCTCCTGAAAGCATTTACATTTATACTATTTCAATTTATCACAGGTACTTCATGCAGGAAATATCATCTTTAGAAACATAATTTTGCAAATTTGATCTTTAACTGTGAGTCTAACTCTGCCTTTCCTCTAACCAGGTCAGTCCCAGGGCCCACCAACACCCCCAACCACCCCCAAGACAGACCTCCCCTCCAGCAAAGCTGACCTGAAGCGTGAGGGGCGCCCCATGCAGGAGGGCACCAGTCGCCAGCTCAACATCGACTTTGGAGCTGTGGACATTGGTGAGCTGAGCAGCGAAGTGATCTCCAACATGGGGAGCTTTGATGTTGATGAGTTTGATCAGTACCTGCCGCCTCACAGCCATGCTGGGCTGACCGGACCAGCCCAGGCTGGCTACACCAGCAGCTACGGCATCAGCAGTTCCTCAGTCGGCCAGGCAGCCAATGTCGGGGCCCATGTCTGGATGTCCAAGCAGCAGCAGCAGCAGCAGCAGCACTCTCTGACCACCCTGGGTGGAGGAGGAGAACAAGGCCAGCAGGGTCAACAGAGAACCACCCAGATCAAGACAGAGCAGCTGAGCCCTAGCCACTACAGTGAGCAGCAGGGTTCCCCACAGCATGTCACCTATGGGTCCTTCAACCTGCAGCACTACAGCACCTCCTCTTACCCTTCCATCACAAGAGCACAGTATGACTATTCAGACCACCAAGGTGGTGCCAACTCCTACTACAGCCATGCGGCTGGCCAAGGCTCTGGCCTGTACTCCACCTTCAGCTACATGAGCCCCAGCCAGAGGCCGATGTATACCCCGATTGCTGACACCACCGGGGTGCCCTCTGTGCCCCAGACCCACAGTCCGCAGCACTGGGAGCAGCAGCCCATTTACACACAGCTCTCCAGGCCATGAGGAGGTGGCATCAGCACTGACTGTACAACACCCATCCCATGCATAGACTCCGTTCTGCCAGGTGGCCGTTGTGCCACCATGCCACACACCATTCATTGCCAACAGAAAAACATGACATGGACTTTTTTATAGTACTGAAAATATATCTTTGGATTGGCTCACAACAGTGCCTTTTGTATTGGTTGGAATTGTGATTATATTTTTTTAGATATAATGTTTAAAAAAGTGAAATCCTCTGTGAGGACATACTGGTTATAAATATTTTAGTATGTACTGTGTATGTGTTCTGCTCTTGTCATCGTCATCATCATCATAATCAGTGTCATCAGCATCCTCGTCATCGTGATTTGAAGGTTTAACACATCTAAAGGATTGCCGGGTAAAAACACCCTCTGTGGCCTTACTTCTCAATAATGTATTTTTTGTACAGAAGTAAGAAACGTCACTGACACTGCCGTCTTATAATAGCTTACATTCTGCTTTGAATTTTTTTACTGTACATATTTTATTGTAATTCCCATGAGATGCAAGAATTGAGCAATGCAGGTTCGAAAAAGATCTGAATTTTTGGCCATGATATGACCGTGTCATCAGTGAATTAGTCAAATATTCTACTTCTTGTTCTTTGCTTTAGCTGAAATTATTGTGTTGGAAACGCTATAGCAGGTGCTAAGTAATTCTACTAGGGGCCTTACTGTGTTGGTAGATGTAACTGAGCAATGCTTGCTTTTATCTGGGTACTGCCTTGATACCATTGGTGCCTCTGGAGCCACAGTAGGGAGACTCCTTCCACTTGCATTGTAGTGTTGAGACCACAGCATAATTCTGACTTCTCGCTTGAGGAGATACAGGAAGTGACCTTTGACCTGATTCTCCTCGGCAGCCAGCAGGTCTGAGTCTGGCGTGCTTCTATCATTCCTACAGCCTCATCCTTTTTCCTAACCTTTTTCTTAATTTATTCTTTAGCATTAATTTTATTTGAAAATAACTATTTGCAATTATCTTTTTAATTCAGCAGCAGCTAACTGAGATGAAAAGTTTTCAGGTTTGCTGTCATATGTGGTACAAATTTGTTTATTTATCATTTGTAAATGTTTCCTTATAAAAGTTCCTTTTATTCATGATCTAGTTATGTACAGATTACTTATAATTACACGACGAGTCTTTCTCTAAAAAAAGAAAAACTGGAAGTTTTCTCTTTTTTCATTCTAACAAATGAATTAATGGATATGGAAGCTGCGGCTGTTTTTGTAAAGAATTTGCTGGAATCAACAGGATACTTTTTGTTATTGAAAAAAAAGTTGTGTTCCTCATTTTATATTCTGTATCATTAGTTCTCATTTTGTCATCTTCTTAATGCAGTTTCCGTAGGCAAACATGGCATTGTCTTAAAGCTTATCTTTTGTATGATATTGTTTGCAATAAAAACAAAACACTGAGAAATACATGATCGTCATGTGCCATTAATTATGAACATGTTTCATACAGTATCATCTGTGTTGTCCACAGCTGTGCTGCAATGCATGCAGGTCCACTGTGTCCGACAGTATTTGTCAGACAAAGACTGGTGAGGTTTAATTTGAGCAGTTATACAAGGTACCCTCCAATGACAGAAGACCAGCTAAATTAAGATTTAATATACTGAGTCTGAATCACTTTGGAACAGTCTTCATCCAACTCATATGCTCAAACTACGGAAATCAAGAAGATTGTTTTAACGTGACACAAATAATTTAATTTCTGCATTAATCAGAGCCAGCTTGTCAGCTACCCACAGCAGCAGTTTGGTAAAGTTAGACCAATGCGAAGTGAAAAAAAATCGTTATATTCAAGGTACTGGGAACAGTGGTTTTGCTTCTGGCTTCTCAGACCATGAGGTCATAGGTCCATTATTACCACGGCCTATTGAGAAGACGTATGTCCACACCCCTCCCCCCTGCCTGTATACACGACAGCTTAAAGAAACAAACTAGACATAGAATATTGTTTATTCATTACTGGCCATGTAATATAGGAATAGAGCTGACCTTAATAAATCAGTGACAGTATAAACACAATCAGGTACTATAGCTTTGTGTTGAAATTTGAGGCACATTTGCAGATGACGTCTCTTTCCTCACATCAACTGGACTGAACCATTCCTTGCCACCCACCGCTGCACCTCATCTCACTGCAATGACTGGACAGTTTTTTTTTTTTTTAGCTTGAGTACATAACTACCCATTACACATTATACCAGGCTACACTAAACCTGTGGCTCAACACATCTGTAATGCATAACACTACTGAAATATGATGATAATATTATGGCCATGGAGTCATCAAGATCTACATTCTAAGCAAAACTGTGAATTTTTAACTTTCACAAAAAATAAGATAAATTCCTCGCAAATTTTCTTGACGGGTTCTCCTGAAAAAAGGAAGCAGACCTTTAGCAGACTTTATTTTTTCACTGCATAACTGCACCAACATATATAAAGAGGAAAAAAGCAAAGACTGGTTCCTTGAAAAGTTGTTTATCATACTGATTTATTTATTGGCTGATGTTAACTGGCTAGTTAGCATACGGTGTTAGTAACTAAAAGTGCACATTTACATTTTGAAATGACTGTTTAACATTAGGGTTTGTGTAGGTTTAAGTTTAAAACAAACTTTCACTATATATTTAGGGTTACAAAATGCTAAAAGTAACATGTGTTTAACATTGCTTTTGTTTGCCATCATATCAATATAATAATAAAACCATAAGATGCCAACTTGAAGTTCACTCACATGCTCTGGGGTTTGATGGAAGTGGAAAACAGTAACTAAGCTGTGGGAATGTGGGTGCAGCTGAAAGGGAAATTACACTATTTCAACACACAATACCTCAAGGAATTCACAGACAATAACAGACTAATGACATGTATCAGTAAGAATAGATCTACAGTTAAAATTGTGATTTAAACTTTGTATCCACAATTTAATTTTATTGTTTCAAATCACTGATGTGGTGCAGTTAAAACAATAAAATTGTCTTTTCAGTGTATTTTTCCCTGCATTGTAAAGGGAAAGGTGTTAATTATGCTCATCTTTGTCTTTTCAGACATGTTTGTTATCTCTGCTCCCACTTCTTCTTCTGTAACTTTGCTTCAAACTGCTGCCGTTTCTCGTGATGCTACTTTCAGGAACTATCTGCTGATTAAAACAGTATTGTGTTATATAAACTGGCAAAAATAAAAAATAAAACATATCAATATGCAATGACTTAAGGCTTGTTGTGTTGATGTCAAGACAGTGATCCTACTGCAGGCTTGACTCTGCTGTCTCTGGCTAAATATGAAGGATGACATCTTCCCCTCTGACAGTGAGGAGCAGGCAGAGTGTGTGAAGCCTTGAGCCCACCTCCCACAGAGAGCCCCCGAGGCACATCCATCACTGGATCTCCAGTGGCTCAGACCTGGAGTGAGGCAGCAGGGCCTCAGGGCCTAACAGAGCAAAGGGAGGCCAGTTAGTGATGGCTCGGGGGAGAGCAGGGGGATCACAAGGAAAAGACAGAAGAACTTTACTAATCCACTTTTTTGTCTTCCAAACCAAGAAATTGACCTAATGACTGACATGACTGAAATATTAAGATGCCAGGGGTCTACATTTTTCAGAAGAATTCAAAAGGACTCACACTGCAGACTGTCAGAAAAACAAACTGAAATGAAACTTTTACATTACAGTTGTTAGGGGGAGTTCTTTATGTAAAGAAATTTTGCCTGACTCAAACCATTGTTGAGCTGGCTCCAACAAGCGTATAGTAACACAATACCAGACATGATTGGCTCCTGATGGAAGATGTTGCCTGAAAGTTAAAGCGAGCCAAACATTTCTGTTAAGAAAATAAGTAAAAAAAGTCGACATTGGTAAACACAGATCCATGTTCCTCCAGTTTCAGAGAATGAACACAGCATTTTTGCTGAACTGTTTCATTCTCAGGTTGTTGGCAGCATGTGTGCATGGGAAAATGCAAAATGTTTACATTTGCAAGTCCAGCTTCTCACAAACAAATCATGAGTTCAGATAAACTGAAATCAGGTGATCATATTATCACTGTTGGGAAATGATTATTCTTGCAAAATTAAAGTTCATGAATGGTAAGAACTAATTTAGCCAATGACTATTTCTACATGGCCTCTTCTTTGAAAGTAATTTACCTGATGTAAACAACAAGGTTCCATGAAGAACCAAAGCCAGCATCCAGCAACACTTACACACGTACAGTATGTCATCAATAACCTAGTTGCTCTGCTTTACTTACAGAAAATGTGTGTGTTCACACATTAACTTTCCATAACAGAAATGACAAAAAGTATGTTGATAGGATAAAGGTAAAACAAAAAGTCAGAGAAGACAATTTTTTTGTGTGTTAAATACAGTTAGAGTAGCAAGACCAACCTTGTTACTCTGCCCTCAATAAAAAACGTGGATTGACGATGGCCACTTTCAGCCTATTTCATCAGAATAGTGTGTCATGTGGTGTTGTCACAGAGTAGCACCCCATCAGAAATGACATCAGGATTGAGGCTTTCCCTGTGTGAGACCATGATGACTCATTCATTGGGCTTGACACAGACAGCCTTGCACAGTAGCAGTCCAGACATGATGATACATTTGATACGTTCTATACAGCAATTTGCCAAGAGAAATGATAATGATTACAGTAACTACTAGAAATTTAACTTTAAAATTAACTAGAGTATTTTCAAAGCAACTGTGCATCATATGTACAACATCAGATAATCAGGCTCTGGGAAATAGACACTATCATTACTGTAAATCTGTATTAAAAAAAATCAGGGCAAGGCAAATAAAAAGCATATTTTCTAAACCATATGCCCCAGCCTCCTGACCTCGGCTCAGAAAGTCTTGGTAGTAGCAGAGTGACCCAGCCAGTGAGTGGATTGGGGCTGCGATAGGACTGCTCCCCTCCAAACAGCAGGAGTGCCCTGATGAATGTTTCAGAGAAGGATCGGAAACAAGACCAAATTTTTCTTTCTTTTTTTTTTCAGCCAGGCCTTTCCATGGGCAATTTTCCCAGGACGACCCCATTATTATTCCACAGAGACGTCTGCCCCCTCCGAACCCTATGGGTGGTCTTTTTGAAGGCAAAAGGAAGAGGAAAAGAAAAGGAGAAGGGGGGAAAAATCTGGTGATACACCCGTGGAGACTGGACAACAATAAAATACACAACAAAGTAAAATGAGACAAAACAAGATGAAGAATCAAACAGCACTCCAACATATTGCAAGTTTATTCTGCCTACACTGATGGACTGTCCGGTGTGTATGTGTATATGTATGCCATTTGCCTGTTACGGTATTTCAAGGAAAACTGTTTCTAAAATGGTCTAATCAAGGGAAAAAATTTACATAAAAACTTTCTTTCTTAAACCAATAAGAAACATCCAGTGGAGGAAAACCCTGCTAAGTCACTGAGAAAGATAAATTGACCACAATCCATGGAAGCTACACCATCAACCGAAAAACTACTATGCACTGATTCAAGTTAGGAGCAAAGGGAGGGCACGTTTCCTACATCCTGAACCGGATTGATTATTGCATACATTAAATCAGAAGAGTCACATGAACAACAGTCATAGGAGTCAACTCACTCTTGGGAAATGATATTTATTTAAGTTTACAATCCTCTCTCATCACCTTTTGATTTTGCTCACTGTTTGAGTAGACTTAGGAAGTGAGACTTTGCCCCGCAGCCATCCATCTTGCGCTGGCCCCATGAGGACATCGGCCTGTGCCAAGAGGCCGAGCTGGGCCAGCCTGCTGGAACCCTTGGTGAGCTCCCTGCCTTTGTCTGAGGATGTGGAAGAAACCTGGCACCAGCCCGAGGTCAGCGTCACAAAATTATATTACCATAATCCCATTAAGTGTGTCTGAGGCCTCATGAGCTCCAGCTCAGTCTGGGAGGAAGGTATGTGAGGGCTGCAGTGGGTGGGTTTGTGGCTGAAGAACACAGTGAGTGGATAATATGAGATCGTAGCTTACCTGCAATTTAAATATTTAATGCAAAGATGTTTCATAAACTTGTGTAATACTGTAGGCCTCACTTGAAACATCCCAAAGCATTTGTTTTATCACAGTATGTTGTAAACTATCTACAACATACTGTATGCACCCCCAAAAAAAGCATATAAATGTGCATAAGAGGAAGACAACTCTCCATAATTGAAGCCAGGAACCTAACCAAGATGATGGATCAAGTGGGTTTGTCTATAAGCTTTATATAATCAAGGTTTCTCATCTTTATCTTTATTATCCCTTGTCGTTCAGAAAAGGATTCTCTCCAATAATAATGAGATTTTCCATCCATCTTTACATTTGTTTCCAATTAAGACACTGAGAGAAATGTTTTGCTGTCCAACCAACCACGGATACAGTAGTTTGTCTTTGCTAATTCCCTCGTCCGTACCTGGTAAATCTCCACATAACATATCGTTTTACAGTGCACATGCCCATTAGGCACAGGTTGTTTGAGGGGATGCAAATTGACATGTCAGCAAAACTGATACTATTCCCAAAGGACATGAGAGCTGAATATAAGCTAAGCTCTGGCAGTTGATTGAGGCATAACAGTGGCTGTAACATTTATAGAAAGATTATCTGACCTGTAACATGGGAATGAAGCCTAGTTTCTGTGTTGTTTCATTGTTTTAAATTGTGAAAATAAACAAAAATTGTTCACAATGATGTATTTTTCTGCCATACTGTCTTAACTATTTATAGGTCTGTTATGTGCATAAAAAAAAAGTTTGAGCTACTGATTTGCAAACAGGACTGCTATGCGGTTTCTGTTTCCTTTGGTTGCTTTCTAGGGTCATAATTATCTTTCACGTTTGTCCTGTACTGGATAACAGCGTGAAAAACAATGTAAACTGAAGACTTCTTGCCAAAATAGTTAGCTATACTAACATGTTCTCAGATCAGAGCAAGAGTGGGAGGAGCTGCACATGGGGTGGGAATGTATGTGTGTGTCTTTTCGGGTGAGCAGAGGTTGCTTGTTCTCGCAGTGACTACAGTGAGCCAAGCTGCAGACTATTGTCGGCAGCCATTTCTTTACTTACAGGGCCCAGTATCTGAAACATACCTCCCCTACGTTTGTCCATTCCATCTACGGTACAACCACTAAGACTTAATCCCTTGTCCAAATAAGTTAATACCTCAACTTACATGTAAAAGTAAAGTTCAGGGCCAAATGCAGATTCCTGAGAGACAGACCGTGCCTAACCTGGCAGTAAACCAATTATACACAGTTTGTCATGGAGACATGAAGTAACACACACACAACCTTGCAGGCTCTCTCTCACACACACACACTAATGGAGGAAATGAAAAACTATTTTTGTTTTGCTTTCAAAGTAAAATTCTGCAATACTTCACTTTGCATGCATCTTTGTGTTAATGTTGTGTTTATATGTGTGTGTACGTGCCTGCGGATTTCTTCTTTCCCTGCTTCCCACTCTCTTTCCTTTGCTGACCCCCAGCCCCAGCATGTGTTCTGATATGGTTCGTCTCTGTGGCCTTTTCCTTTGGGAGAGAAGCTTAGTGAAATATGGGCAGAATGCCTTACGGTCATTGGGGTCTTCACTAGCCTCATTTCCTCCATGCAGTGCTCTGTCAGAGAGCGCTAAGCAGAGCCCTGAGGCTTGATGCCGACAGCACAGGAGGAAGCAGACAGTATTAAGTTCCCTTAAATTTAAAGGAAATATCACTTCAATGTAATAAATAGAAGCAGTAACTCAATTTGAGTAAAGAGGCTAATAAGACAAGTGTCTTGTGATTCTCTGCTTAAGGTTTTCTGGGTAGAATACAGCTGACTGCTCACATAACTGGGTGACAACAAGCTGCAAGTTAAATCTGCATTAGCTTTGAAACAAAAGCTAATATCTGAAGAATAATTATAATAATTTTGAAACCTAATTTAATGGATCTGTCAAAAAGAAACCTGCATCATGCACTCATGCTCCCATCCTGCAACTTTAAGTTAAAGTTCTGTGTGCATCCTCTTTAGTGCATTAATTGGTAGCAGTTCGGGGATGGGGGTTGGGCAAGGCTTGGGTTTGTTCTGCTGTGTGCCCCTATTATTTTCTCCACAGGCAGTTTAGTGCTTTCCAACTACATCTGAAGCATCAGCAGTTTTGGTCTTATCGTGTGCAGAGGGGAATACTTTGAAACGAGGTGCAGGGGGACACTGCAGGAAATTTTTATGCAACTTTAATTTTAGAGAAAAGTTGCTTTTACAGTTGCCCATTCCTTCCAGACCATCTGTTTGATGGTCACATCTGTTTTGTGGCAGGCTATCGTTTAATACAGCCCCAGCTCACATCAGTTAAGATCTAAAACTCTTCCTAATTCGGCAGCTGCATATCCAACAAAAATCACACCTCCTGAGAATCTTTTCCAGTACCCTTTTTTTCAACCAGAGGCTTAAAAAACATGGAATTAGCATCATGTCCCAGAGTGCCTTGCAGCAGCAGCTGGGGGGAACAGGTGTGTGTGGTGAGCACATGGTGAGGGTGATGAGGTCTGCCTCATGTGAAATGTATAAAACACAACACTGCTGCTTAATGAGTGCAGAAACAAACAGAAAGATATGCTTACCTCTATTGGACCTATGTTTTTGTGTCTCTGTAAGATTATAAGAGTAGAGGAAACCAGCCGATACATCTGGAGAAAGAGACAGTGGGAAAAAACGTAGAAAAAGGTGCCAGTTAAGTGTCTTTTTGACATGGGCGAGATGAAGGAGAAATTTGAATCTCTTACTTGAGAGCAGGATCACACAGTGGGATTTCAATAAATGAGTGAGTGCTGTGCCCAAGTACAGAGCCAAAGCTGCCAGACGGTACATCCAGCCCTCTCTCTCTCTCTCAGTCTTTTTTCAAGTCACTTTCTGTAACTTGCTGTGAAATTCCAAGGAGACGTCAGGAAGAGAAGAATCAGGAGGCAGACTTGCAGATTTGTTTTTTATGTGCAGTAAAGCCAACTTCTTGAATGCAAGACAGCATGTTTTAATGATTATTTTTCTTGCAGGAGAAATATTTTACTGTGTCTGTTGTCTTTTAACACTCCAGTTTTCTCCCTACCTGTCAATTGTCATCATTGTGTTTAACCCCAAGCAGATGAGAGGGAGAGGCCTTGGAATCAAACTGCAGAAGACATTTCCCCCAACTCTATTACCACTGGTTGCCACGGTAATAAAGCCTGCTGGCATTCATGGGCCTCGATGACCCATTGGCATTGGCCAATAGCAAGTGATATGAGGTTCCTAACCCTGGGAAAAATCATGCCCACTCCTGATTTATGATAGCTGTGAAAACTTCAAAATTCTCTCTCAGACGTGTCAACAAACATCACAGCACAGGTTCAGCTATGCCTCTGCTCATGTGCAAAGATCCAACAGGCCTGTTTGACACCTTGTTAAGGTTTTCCTCTCCTTCCTCCTGCCCTCTCTACCCTTGCACATCCATGCCCCTGTGGCCCTTTTGGCTTTGGGCACTGACCCCAAAACTCTGAGGACCACTCCAAGGAGCCTCCTAACCACCACAACAATCTGACAACATTTGGCCTCCAGATTTTTGTTTTTCTTGAGGTTTCCCAATGAACCTCCTTTTAAAGCTTCTCTTTATAGTTATACAGCAAATTGATATGTTACCAGTGTTTCAGCTGCACTTTGTTTGTACTGCTGTTATTGACTCTAACAATGATAGATATCTAGCACAACCTCATTACCACAGACATAAACAAACTCATAGGATGGGGCAGGAACTGAGAGACAAAATTCATTTCTCTACAGTTGCAAATCTGATTTGCTTGAACTGAAAATAATTATACAAATTGAACTATAATGCTTTTTGTTTGTCACCATTCAGTACATCTGATAAATCCAGGGTCTGTTAACCTCTACATTACGGGTTTTATGTCCTACCTAGACCATAACAAAAGTCCAAGGACCTGTGTCCCTGTGTCTAATCTGCCAAAGTACTCCACAATAACCACGAGAACAGACTCTCCTGTAAGATCCAAGAATGCACTGTTGCATATCAATGACCCACATCAACAGAGAAAGACAGAGAGAGAGAGACAACAAAAAGAGAGGATAAAAGGGCCCCTTCCACACACACACAAACACACAGAGGCAGGCAAGTCCGTGAAATATGACAGCCCCATGGTGAAGAAGGTGGGGGTGAGGGAAGCCATATTGTAACAATCTTATTCTGTGGTCATTAATCGTATCCTGCTGTTTCAGCCTCCCCGACCGTGTGCGCTCAGCGTATGTCAAACACATTTCCCCTCTCTCGGTGGGCGCACTCCCAGCCAGCTCTAATGCTGCACAAAGACACAAACCCTGAGAGCTCCTGAAGGCAGACAGGCCAGATAATCTCCCCCTCTGACTCCAGCGCCAAGTCCAGAGCCAGCCATAAAGACACAGAGAGACACAGGCCCACAGAGAAGGTCCTCTGGCCTGGCTGCTCCTTATGCTACCATGCTACATTCACAACAAACACTACAACAAATCACATTTATTGTGAGTGAAAAGGAAATATTTCAAGGAACCTCTTTATCTCTGACCCTGCTGGCTTCATGACTAAAAGTTGTGAAATGCTACTGTTTAAATGTACATTGCCTCACTGTTGCTTTTTACCACATGGCTTTCCATAAATGGGTTCCAAATAACAGTAGAGATGGCTTAGCTCAAATATCTGTTCCAGGTAGGCTTAAATGATCAGTACAAAGGGACACTTTAATGTGACATTGGGCTGGAATCAAGATCAAAAGTAATCATTTGAGATACACTTCTGTTATATAACTGATTATAGTTTCAGTATTCCACAGCAATCCTAAAATCTTTTCATTGATAAACACAGACAATTTCTGGGCAGCCATGGGTATCTGGCAACAGCAAAGTGGTCTTCTCTCTCTTCCTTTTTATCCATCTCTCCCTCCATACTGCCTGTCTTGCTCCCTCTTCCCCCTCCTGCTGTGAGTTGCCTCATTAGGGAAGTGATAATGTAACCTCTCTGTTTCATCAAGCGCTGCCATTTGTCATTATGACTGACAAGTGACGAGGTGGGCCAACTGAGCGACAGGAAGAAAGACCTCCCATTGGCTCTGTATCTAGTTTTAGTTATCATTACACCTTTCTCTAGCTTTTCTTTTTGACAGTGCCTCAGTGCATAAAGAAACACATACTTAAAAAATACAAAATGCCACTATTTTGCACTGTCACTACCAATGCTATCAAATATAAATACATAAAAAATATTGTGATCATCAATCACTCTCTACATTTCCATATTGTAAGTGGGTCTACATATGTCTCAAAAACTGCAAATGAGGACTATTGCTAGAAACCCGAGAAGTCTCTTGACAAGTGGAGTCTCCAGAGCAACAGAAAATCAGCCTGAAACCCCATCAATCACGGCACAGGAGATTGGTTGAAAGAGCTGCTTTTCACTAATAGTCTGGTCTGAGATCCTGACAAGATAATAGATTGTGAAACTGTCAAAATGGCTTGATTGAGGAGATGTATGTATTGATCGGAAATCAAAGACTTTCCGGACTGTGCCGCTACTGTAAGTGATATATCGGTATTACTAGTCTCTTCTCAAAATACATTTTTATCGGAAAGCATATCCTGATTTTACCTGAACTGGCTGTTTATTTTATTGCTTTTGTATATTTTATGTATTTTATTTATTTATATTACATCATTCACTGTGGCATTTTATTTCTCTTGTTGTGAAGCACTTTGTACTTTGTTTTGATAAGTGCTCTATAAATAAAGTTTTGTTATTATTATTGTTATTATTATTACTACTGTTGCTATGAGAAGAAAACCACTTTTTATGGTTTCTATTAGAGCTGTGGAAGTGGATTATTATGCATGCAGGCTGAACCTCGGAATATTTTATTTTACCAGATAACCTGGTCTTCTGTGACATCCCTAGCTTACATTTACATGACTTTGAATCAGCTGCTTCTCAGAAGCTACCAAATACCAAAATACTATAATAAAATAAACTAATACAGAAACACAAGGCAGCAGTCCACGAGGAACACAAAGGAGCAATTAAGGACAAACAGTACAAAGATGGCAAAAAGAAACAATGAACACTCCTAGCATAAAGACACACTTAACATGATCAAATAAGTTTGTCTGTGGTCAAGGAATCAGGAGATGCCTTGACAGAACCCTTGACCTGTGGGTCTTAGCTAGGGTGGGTGCCCATCAGTGGGGACAGGAGGGGGGTGATTGATTGGGTCCCTGTCGGCAGGCTCAGCTGGACATCTTAGAAAGATCTCCCCATCCATCAGATCGTCCAGACCCAGGAGGAGCTGTTTCCAGATGGGCAGCATTGTTCCTGGGCCACCCTGGCAGACGTCTGGAAGACTCTGCAAGCCTCAGACAACCCACAACCTCTGCATCTGTGCCTGTCTCTCTACAAGCTTCGGTAGTTGTAGTACACACCCAACCTAATCAATACCATACACCAGATAGGACTTGCAGAAACAATAGCCATCATTACAATCACTAGCCATAGCACAGTGATCATCGGCAGAGTGGAGATAAGAGGTAGCAGCGATGGTGCACTGGCAGTGATCACTGTGTCTAGTGCCTAGTGAGGCGTAACATGGAGACTTAATTGTAGTGCAAGGCCTAATTGCATGGTCAGGACAGGGGGTAATGAGTTAATCCCAAGCCAGTCATCCATGATGAGAAGAAGCACGTCCTCAGCACATGTTTCAGACTCTCTTTAGCATTACACTGCTGCTCATTAACCTTTAAGCTTCAGGACATGTTGGAGCTTGATGTGTTAGATTTTGATGATCTTTTATATGTTTTAATCTAGGTAAGATAACAGGTTGAGCATTTGTTAGTGGTGGTCTTAGAAGTTAAGCAACAGTCCTCATAGCATCCACCAGCCAACCCAGGGAGGCCAGAAGTTCAGTCAGTGATTTGGAAGACCAGGAGTGCTTGCCAGGTTGCAAGCCCTGTTGACAGATTTGAATGTATTTTCTAGGAGGGGCTACTCAGGAGAAGAGGACCGGGGAGAAATTTAGGGGAATGGGTGGGGATATATATGATCCCATGGCCCCAATATGACAGGCGTCACACTGCCCTCTGTGTAATGATCTCTTCCATATGGACCTAGGAATGGTCAGTCTGTGTTTACATTAGCTGATCCCCAAAACGCGCCCCAAGACTTGTTCTCTGGCGCTGCAGCCTGGGAGGAGAGAAGACGAAAGGCACTTGGGCAATCAGGACACCCCCTACTGAAGATCCATTAACGCAGACTCCACAGTGGCACCAAGCAGAGCAGAAACCTGCCAAAAACACCCTCAGTTTCACATGCACTTATACACACACCAAGCCCTGTTAACGATTACACCCATCATATTTTCATAATTGTTGGAGGCACCTGAAGTTAAGGCCAAGTCAACACATTTTGCCTGGCAGCCTATGAAAAGGGCCATTTATGTGGAATGTATATCAAAAGCATTTCATCTGTGTTTGCTTCAGAAAATTTTAGAAAGAGTATCACAGTGTCACATTGAGATGGCATCCTTACAGAATCTGAACTTCTTTGTCAACCTTGGACTGAAGAAGCTGTCACATAATTTTAACAAGGTGGAAGTCTAAAGTCTTTTAAGTTTCACTGCCAAACTAAATCCTGGCAGTGAAGACTGGTACTGGTCTAACAACCTCCTGCTCTGAAAGAAAATGTGAAATGTTGAACATTTAGGACTGTTTGGTCATTTGCTGCCAAACAAGGTGCATTAAGTAGACCAGGAGATTCATCATAGTACTATGAGATGATCTGGCAATGACAGGGAAGTCTGCAAAGTGAATATAAATGAGACTGAGCATTTCTTTGGTGTACCTCCTATAGGTTCAGAATCCATCAGCAGAGCTTTTACACAGAGAAAAACAAGCGACCTGTTGAAGCTCCTCTCCTGTGTCTCCCCACCAGCCTCTACTCTATTCAAAACATCAATTCACCCTCAGAATATAAATCCCTCTGTGAATGTTTGGAGACGGGGGCTCTCCCCATAGTCTACTTAAATAACCACTTCCCCTGGAATGAAAACAGATCCATTATAGGACACTGGTATCTCCTCTCCTACTGGGGCACCTCTCTCAGTCCTGACTGAGTTCAGGGTCTGGGTTTAGAGATGGGTGCTGTGAAGGTGGAAAGCTGCCCCTTCTCTGTTGACTCAGAGCTGGAAGTGAGTAAGCTGAACTCAGGCCTTGTCTCACTAGGGACCAGCCGCACCCAACTAATGACATCCAGCCCTTGACATTCTTAAAAAGTCTCTGGTTATTAAGGAAAACAAACGTGGACATCAGACTCACTCACTCTCTGTGCTAACAAACACCGTCCGCAAGCAATCCAGTAGATTGCTGGTGCAATTCAATAGTCCCCCTGTTGAAAATTAAATCAGGTTATGGTGATTTGGAATGTACAGAGAGTGTAGCCCAGCATGTATACTGTGAAGTGAATGAAGGTGACAGCCGTAGATTTGATAACACACAGTGCGTGCAGGAAGGGAGTCTGCCTACCTGACTTACTTTTCCAGCTACTTTACGGGGAGGAGCAAAGGAGAAAATGCATGCACACACACACATTTGCAGTCTAGAGTGTGTCCTCATTGCAAGGGGTTTTGTGGTGGGATGTGGTTCTCATCCCATTGGAGGGAGCTCTTCCACCCCCTCCACCTGCCCCCACATCCCGAGCTTCTATTCCCCTTCCTCCCCTCCCTCTCTCCCCCATCTTGCTACACTTCATTGCCCTGCTAAACGCTGACAATTGGTGACAAATGGACTGCACTACACACTGTGCGTCAGTTGCCCCGGGAGACGGTGGCGGCTCGGGGCAAGGAAGGAGAGCAGAGGAGGAAGGGAGTGGGGAGTCCTTTGCAGCAGCAAGGCGCCTGGCACAGGTGGCTGAAAATCAATACAGATCCGGCCTCTGATTGGGCCTGACAGCACAAGAGCAGTGGAGTGTGGGAATCCACTGAGCACCACACACAGCTAAATTGGATGATGGAGGGTAAGAGAGCAGAGGAAGAGCAGAGGGGAGAGGGAGGGGTGAAGACACGTTATTCCACATTATCACAATGACATTTTGACAGGGTGACAAGGACACACACGCATGCACACATAATACAGGATAAATGAGAAAGACACTTTAACAGATGGCATCTGAACACTTAGGCACAATTCATATTTTGCATGTTTCTGTAGCTTGTTTAATTATACTACAGTCCTGAGAGAATCACGCTGTTCATGGTTAACAATGCAGCTCCTGACAGTGGCATGTTGAGCCATTAAGAGACTGAATGCTCTGGTTTAGCGCAAATAACAACAACTCATGCATGCATATACACACGCACTTGCAGGCTTGCTTTCTGTCATGCACAATCACACACTTGCTGAGCTTGCAGTTGCACTTATTTCGCCCAAGGCTGAGCGCACGCGACACTGTGGCCACTTTGCTGGTACTTGGCCTAAACATGTGACCAGCCATTCATGCAAGCCCAGAGAAGTGCAGCTAAATGAAAAAAGGAAACAAAACAAATGGGTCAGTGAACAAATAAATAAATAAATATCAAGAACCAGAAGAATCTGTTTCTAAAATATGATAATATCATAATATATATATATATTCTGCTGTGCAATATATATACACTTAACTTGACAGTACATGCACTACTACTTATTACTTATATTATTACATTGTTACATTATTATTACATTATTATACCGTACATACTTAGCATCAACTAGTTTTTGCTTAGTACTTCTATTCCTGTGTGCACTGACGTGATAGTGAGCAGCTGTAACAAAAGATTTTCCCCTCAGGGATCAATAAAGTATTTCTGATTTCTGATTCTGATATATATATTGCACTTTAGTGCAGGGAACAGAGAATAAAATATGTGACACAAGGAAAGAGGGTTTAATCAAACCTTTATGGGAAATAATTGCCTTAAGTGGTTTTTGGCCTGTGCTGAAACTGGTTTGTTCACCATGACTAAACATACCATTTTACACAAATCCACATACTGTACTTTCTGGCTGTACTGTCTGTCAATGCTGATGCCAACTGAGGTTTAAGTCAAAAGTTTCTTCATCAGATAGTTGGAACCCACTCATGGAGACCCCAGTTCACTGTCAGTCTATTTGACAGGGAGGAACTTAGAGTAAGTGACATTCCCACCCTGCACCCCCTAGTGAAAGACCCCTCCCACATATGACAGTACAAATTAATCAAGATCTCAGACAAACCCTCACCCTTAATGCAACAAAAGGATTTTCCCCAGCCCACTATGGCCTCACCAGGCAATTAAACTACATGCGTATGTGCATGTGGGCATGCTTATATGCAGCTATATCAACAACTGCATCCCATTTTATAAATTCTTAGTCATGCATTAAACATGAGCAAATATCTATGTCAAACCAGCAATGCATATTTCCGTGCGTGAGAGTTTTTACTTTGTAAGAGTGTGTGTGTTTTTGTACATGCATGTGCAGGGAAGTTTTGTGTGAAAGGGGGGCACAGAGGGGCGCTGCGATCAGCTGTGTGCAGGTTGCCGTCTTTGAGGGGTGGCTGGGTGGGGGTGTGAGGACTTGTCGGCCCTGTGTGTGGGAACCCCGCACTCCTCACTTCTCATATATTGTTCTCCTGCTCCTACAAACCGTTAATGCCACAAAAGATGCTCAGCCTATTGTGGCCCGGGACAGCTGAGGGGGGAGGGCAATGGGGGCGGAGGCAGGAAAGGGAGGAGGGATCTGGCCTAGCCTGAGCCTGGTATGGCTGCCTTGGCTACCTCCCGTCCTTTCATCTCCTCTCCTCTCCTGTCCTCTCTCCTCTTTGCTCCCCTGTCCTCCTCTTCTTTCCTCTTCTATCCTCACTCAACTCTGCCACTTAGCCCCTCTCAAGAGGATTTGGTCGGGCCAGATTTAGGGGGCCGATGCTTATCATACAAAAGAATTAAACCAACTCAAGGTCCGAGCTTTCTCTTCTAGTCTGCTATGGCTAATCTGAGAATCTGTGAAGGAGGGCTTAGGTGATGTTACATTTTCATTAGACTTCTGATGGCAAACGGGCCACTAATAGTAAGAGCCCTGGGTGCCATTGTGATGCAAATCCTGATTATTTCTTTAATTAAAGAAAGAGGGGGGCAAGAGGGGAGAAGGGGTGGAGTTGACACTGACAAAACTGCATGTCCTTACCACTACTAGACAAGGATTCTCACGTCTGTCCCAGACTGGAGATCTGGGGCTCTGGGGGATTTGGCTGGTTTGTGAAAGGCTGGTTGGGTTAGGGGATTGAGGCTGAGCCTTTGAATCTGTGACACATGTCACTTATATCGCCTGAGAGAATATCATTTTATCTAAGCCCAAAACCACTTACAAGATCTTTGTTTCAATTACTGCAAAGAAAGCTGGCTGTCAGCATCTCTATTTGAAGTGCATGGATATATTAAATTGGCACCCTGCAATGATCCATGCCCATCTGAGGTTCTCACATTGTGCTCTTTCTATCATATTTGTAAGGATGAGGTCACATTACCTCACAAGGACAAAATGTTCTTCACCACTATAGTTATCACATTTATCATTGCAATGATAATTCCTGAAAAACCCCAAACCACAGAGAAGATGGATCCAGTGGGATAACTGTGTGCTGAACTGGAACTGTTCACAACAAACTAGCAAAACGATTGATAGCTGTGATGACTGTCCGTCTGTTACTGCAGGGTGAAAGTTAAGGCAGTTGCTGCTGATTTCTGTCCTGTTCCCTTGAGATGATGTGTGCCACAAATGAGAAAGGCAGAAAAACATTGAATGTTGGGTAGATGAGCGATCCACCCTCAGGATCTCTATTGTTTGTCCTCGCCATGGTTCTGGTATTCATGGGAAGACTCTGTGTACCCTGTGCGGCTGTGGACCAGATGTGGTCCTAAGCTGCCTGTCGTGCAGCACAGGGACCACTGTAGGCACTGGAGACAGAGGGTAGACAGAGAGATAGGGAGAGAGAGAGGGAGAAAGAGTGGTCAAGACACCTCGCAAAACACCTCTGATCACCCTCCAGTAGCTGATGAGAACTATGTGTGTGTGTGTGTGTGTGTGTGTTTGTGTGTGTCATGGTTGGTGGTGAGTGGCGCTGTTGGTGATGACTGTGGAGGTGGAGGGATGTTGGGGGGGAGTAGAGGGTGGGAGAGGAAGGGGTGTGTGTGGAAACCCTGAGAACTTTTTTTTTCTCTTGGCGTAGCTGCGCTGCTCTCCAGGACCACGGAGTGTTGCCCCCCTGCAGCTTAAGCCTCTGTCTCTTTTTGTCCCCAGCACAACAGCCTGTGGCATTCCATGGCAGCAAATCTGGCTGTGCTGTCACATGGGGGAGATTAGCCAAACTAAGACCTCAATAGAATGCTCACTTTACTCACCCATTCCAGCAGTGGCCACCCCCCACACCCAAACACCCTCACACACCCAATTTAACCGTTCCTCGTCTAGACAGACAGAAGTGATTATTATTGGCATTATTAAGACTTATATGCAATGCTCTTTTTGTCATTGTCACATTCCCAGCGGTATACATGAGCTGCCAAGCGATGAGCTCTATTTCCCACTGTGAAGGACACTTCCTCGTTGGTTGGGCCTGTGCAGTGCTCCACCTGGCCAAGTTGTAGCTTCTAGGACTAAATGCAAAATATCTTGCAGTGGATTTACATCTATTTCCTAAGCATTTTCTTCAGTAACTGTGGTTTCTCCTGCCTTCTGGCTCCTCCGGTCGACCTCCGCTTCATAATGCAGTTATTCTGGGCTTGGTCACAGATATTTAGAGTTATTCTAGTTATTCACCACTACCCACACACACACCATCCTTATCTGGCTGGGGACACTTGGAGGAGGATCTTCCAGGAAACAAAGCTCTAGCAGGATGGAGAGGTCTGTGGCTGCCTGAAGGGACCTAGGATGAACTAGGAAGGGGGAAACAGTGGGGATCTGGGTTGAACAGAATCTACTCCTAGGGGGTACTGCAAGAACAAAGCCATCTGACTGCATTTACAGACAAAGAGGGAAACACATATGGTTCATGTTTGTAGCATGTCAGACTTACACCATTTGCCCCTTTTTTACGCAACCCTTCCAGCCTCATTTACATATGTGTTCATGCCCAAATGGTAATTTTTAGATTAAGATTTACCAGATATATTCCCTGGTTACATTTTTTCAAACCAGTTTACATCAGGTTGGAGTTAATGCACTGAAAGAGAACACTTCACAGATTATTGTAGTAGACAGAATCTGATGATGGTTATGATTTTAGAGTTAAGACCATTGTTACAGTTATTGGTTAAGTGAATCAGTCTTACTCTTTGGGTTAGCTTTACAGAAATGGGGAAGGCTGAACTTCATGCGGCCCAGGAGCTGAGGCCAGAGCATGAGTCTGAGTTTGCAGCTGGAGACTGGGGGCCACAGTTGCTGCGGCACAGTAAATAATTAGGTTTATTTTCACGTAATGGTCTACTGCCCAGAGCAGCACCATTGCTAAGCATAGGCAAAAAGCTATTTTATTGCTGCCACATAAAAGGACTTCTCTTACCGCCTCCCAAAATGGATGTCATTAATGGAGCAGGTCTGGTTGAAAAGGGGTGAGGGTAGGGACATCGCAGGCAGGGGGAGGGCTGATACATCAAGGAAGGCTATATAGGCAAGAGCTGCCCGATCCAAACTGGGGAGTGACTCAGGCCGTGCTTCAGTGGCACTACCTCCCTCACCTGCTTTGCATTACAGGCAAAAGCAACAGTAAACCATGAACCATGAAGTTTGACCATTAAGCATTGCAATATAATTGCAGTCTACGGTATATCTGCTCTGAAGTCACGTACTTGACACACTACAAAATCTGAGCTGCATATGGACCACAAGGGAGGATACTCAAAACCTACACTACATACTACACACTACATCTAATCACAATCTCCTGCCAATACCATGACAAGTCACTGAATAGCCTTGCTAGCAATGAGCACACAATTTGCTGAGGTTATACATCACAAATAACAATATATCGTGTACTTTGATCAACACATAAATATTAAATTCTGATAATATCAACATATTTTAGATTCTCCGTCCAAAAACATCGGGCTGATATTGTTTATCCTCATCACTCAGTCTGTTGCTTGCTTCTGACGTAGCTTTCTGGCAGCTGCAGCCATCTGCAGCCAACCCAGCACACCGCAGCCCAGCAGAGTCCCAGCCAAGCCTAGCCAGGCCTGCGGCAGCAGTGGGCCTGCTGGCTTTCACTGGACAGATTAAGTCATGCTTTTGCGTCTGGGAGACATTGTCAGACCCAGCGATCATCTAAGCCATCAGTGATCCAACACAACCAGTGGAGGGGAGCACTAGTGACGTCCATAAATCACATCATTCCCCATCGAGTGCAAACCCCTGTATCTCCAACCCACGGAGAAAACTACAGAGTGCCTCAGTCACCTTGCACCCCTAGCTCCAGAGCTGGACTTGAATCTACATACAAGTCATGTTTGTCAGTGATTTTGGCAATAAAATGCTGAATAGCAAAGAAGTGGTAATAACAAAGTAAGATGGAAAGGTCCAAGATAAAGTAATAGCTTTGGATCACTGTAGAGCTGGAGGTCATCGATCAGTGGGTGGGGTACTCCGCCCCTGTAGGTCTATGGGTTTTGGGCGGGTGCCTTCATCTTTCACCTCCATAAGAAACAAGGCACCTGAGTTTACCTCTCTTTGTCAGGATTTGGGTGTCTGTCAAACAAACAAACCTTAATCACCTCCTCTTGGCAGTTGACCCAGTTCTTATAGGCTGGCTTTATAATATGGAAGATGTGGGCAAATCCAACATGTCCATTAAGTATGGATTAATCGCAAATCGTTACATCCCCAGGGCCTTGGGATTACCAAAAAAATTGAGGAAAATAAGGACCAGATTATTGGAGATCACGGAATGTGTTTGTCACAGATGACCTCTTGCCACTCTTGTGACGCACACACACACACACACACACACACACAAACACATACACAGTCAGGAGCAGGAGTGAAGTCAGTGCTTGGCACGGCAAGCTAGTATGGGTACCTGAGATGTCAGCCTCCTGGCTCCACTGATTCAAGCTGTTATTGCCCCTTCCTGTTCTTTCCATCCTTCCCACTTTCCACTCACAACAACAGTACATTGCCAGTGGGGTCACCATCTCACACAACAGTCTCACAATGCTGTATTGTCTGTACTATGCTAATATTGGTGGTAAAAGTAAGTGACTTTAGAAAAAAGTTTCAGAAAAAGGTTTTTGATGTTGCTCAAACAACAATTCCCCCTCTGCTCAACAGATTCTACTATCAGGCACTTTCCAGCTGTCTCATGTGGTAGCCTTTTGGCTAATAGCACCAAAATTAGTATTCATGAAGCATCCTACACTTCCCTGCTTGTTTGCTCTCTGCTGTGTTCTCACCATAAATTTGGCTCCCGGAACAGCAACTTACAATGGTTAAAATACGTTTTGTGAGTGCTCGTGTGCACATGAAAGTGTGCATGTGTGCCTGTGCACATGTTGGATACACATGCAGTTATATGTTTTTATTTGCCTTTGAGTAACGTATTGATACACTTTGCCCACAAAAACTTGCAATCTAAGAAGTGAATCTGGAATTTCCATAATAACTTGTGACCTTTTGATGTTTAATTGTTTTTGTAGTTTACAGGAAAGCTTTTGGAACTGTCTTTCAGTTCTGTTCTTGTCAAAATTCTGACCTTTTTCATGAAGACACAAACTTTTACTGCAACTTTGAGAGGCAATTGGGAATTTTTAACCCATGCTCTGGTGTGGAAAACATACAGCCACAGTGGCAGGTTGGACATGGAAACAAGGGAGTAAGCATGCTGAGACAGAAGGTGTGAATCCCCACTCCCAGAAGGGTACAGCTGGTAACCTGTGAAGCTTGTACTCCCCATGGCAAAGGGAATGCACCCCTGGACGGCACAGGACACTCCCAGCCATCTCTGGAGAAAAGAGAAGCACAAACCACAGAGGTTAAAACAGAATACCACTCATCACAATCATCACGTCACTACACAGTAAGAATGACTGACAGGTCAGTGTATTTAGAAACTGCAAAATACTCAGAACTTCCTCTTTAGCGGCTAGTGAAAAATGTGTATGTATGATATCACCCATGTCAGACAGACGAAACAGAGAGAAGTGAAAGAGCATAATGTCTGTTCAGCCCGCAGTGATGATGTCAAAGCGTCTCATGAAGATCAGACATCTGATCATGCTGAGAATGTCTCTTACATGTGAAACATGACTTGGAAATGACATGAAACGTCGGAACGTGAATATGATTCAATTATTACCAACATCTAACTTAATAACTAAGGAATGAATTCAGGTTTTACTTGATTTTATAATAAGGAGTAGCTATTTAAATTAAAAATAGACAAATCATCATAGTTCTATTTAAAGTGTAATACACTGAGGTATGTGTTTCTGACATGTGTCATTTTGTGCTTGTTAATATGTAGCCTAAAACAGTTAAATTATTTATTGCCCCAGCTGTGTTACTTTTTTCTCTTTAGCAATCATGGTTATTGAAATATTTATTATTATTTTATTTATATAATTACTCTTATTTATATAATTATTAGATTTACATTCTTGTTAAATTAAGAGGAAAAGGAATATGATGGGGTATTTTGTGTTAAATACTATGTTAAATTACAATTTGAAATAGAACATTTTTGTAATACACAATTACCACTCACTTGTATTTATTTATTCTATTTTTTTCATTGGAATTCAGAGAAGGGACATAAAAGAAACAGACACAGAGCAGATGGAAAAGTGCTTTCCTCCGCTGCTGTTTGCAGTTATTGTATGTGTGAACATTATACATCTCCCTGAGCCTGTCTTGGCAACTGACAGTAACAGTAACCCTGGCACTTTCTATACCTGCTGCTATCCCAGACTCACTCCATCCACCTCTACTAGAGTCACAGACTCATTAGGACAAATTGCACAGCAAATGTGTCACAGAGTCCTCAAGACAACAGTGCACATGCTAAGAGAGAAATGCAGCAGTCGTGGCCATAGTGCAAGGATTTTTCCAGTACCCTTTCCTGAATGCAGTGGAACTAAAGTCTCATACTGGGTATCAGTTTCCACTTTCCAGCTCCCTATAATTGAACAAATTGCTTTGAATCAGATTTTCTCGCACGGTCTGTTCTTTGTTATATGGGTTCAGAGTGATTACAGGATCATGACTGAGCTTTGCCTCAATAGATGACAAACTACATGGATTCTCCTAGTAATGTGTTCTCCCTTAGCCAACCTTATGTTACTATATTGCCAACTTGCTGCTTTATGAAGATCCATGCTGACTAGTTCAGGTCATAAAGGAAAGATGACAAAGTTTGAATTGTAGTACAAAAACTTAATAATTAAAAGCATCAACTCGCTTAGGACAAATGTTTGAGAAACTGGCCTCATTGAACTGAGAACAAATGTTTTTCTTATTAATTATTTGGAAAGAGTTTTTCAGCCAATATGCTATGGTATTAATTGGCCACTTGCTGCTTGTTACTGACCAGGTTACTATACATTTCCTAAAAAAATGCCTTTTTGTGGATTATTTGCCAAATGCATATGAACCTCTGAACTCACACACTTAACATCTAATGTAATTTATCTCTGATACTTGCACAGAAGTGCACATTTACACACATTCAGGTGCTGATACATGAAAACAAACGCACCCACACATGAACAGACACACACATACACTCTGTTTGAAGGTGAGTATCTTTATTGTAAAGTAATAGTAGCCTGTGAGGAGACAGTGGCTGACAACCACTTTTAACAACCAGCATGTCACCTCAGAAAAGCTTTGTAATATTTAATGTCATCAGACAACTTCAGAGGGGCAAACCTTGCAATAAAGTAGCTCTATTTTATATCATATTACTTTATTTAAAAATAATTATATCTTTTGTCATGTAGCCAAACATGATACACATTCAAACAGCAAAAGAAATACAACAGCGTCCTTAATATTTCTACTCTTATGGATTTAATTTCTTTCAGCTTCACTGGTTCATCTTTCTTTCTTTATTGCCTTCATAGTTTTGGCACAAAACTGGAAGGTTATTGAGGCATAGCAGTAAATGCAGCGTGAAGTGTCTGGTTTTATCAATGCATGTTATTTGAGGAACAATGAGGCTTACACTTTGGATCATCAGCTGTCCTACAACAGATCTGCTGGCATGTAAATATCAAATGATTCAGTCAGTGCAAGACTTGAGGAAGAGCTGAATAGGAAGAACAAATGATGAAAGCAAAGATAACAACAATGCACACAATGCACAAATCCTGCAAGCAATCTTGATCAATTCATTAAACAAGGAAAGCTTCAACAGGTTCCTCTTTCCCATAAGAAAATCTCTTCAACAATGTATACACAGTACAATGCAATAATAGAAGTGCCCTGAGTTTCTATTTGATAGACATTCCCATGGTTTCAGCTGTCCTAGGTGCCTGCCAGGATGTTGCTGGCCCGTGCAACAGACAGCCATTTCCTCCCAGGGCCAGGTGATTGACAAAGACACAACAGGCCACAGAGCCAAAACGACCCGCTGCTCTACTGCCAAGCACTCTGGGTTATAGTGCCATTCCCATACTGAACAAAAGCGTCAAGCAACTGGAGATAGAGAGCCATATCAATTTCAGTTTTAATGAGCACCTTTTGTACTCAAGGTTAATAAGCAGAGTCACCAGCCATCATCCGAGTGCGTACCTTACAGGAACATGAAAAAATGCATTTTTTGATTGCGGTTGTTATTCTAAGACCAACGTGAAGTCAGACTGTGGCAGATTTATACTTTGATAATGATAGCATAGTTTATATGGAAGTGAGTAAATCGTGTCTTTCAGCTATCATATTTATCTCAACACAATACAAAACTTGATTGTGAAGTGACATGCATCAGAAGTGAGGGAACTTCATCGCAATAAAAAAAAAGTAAGCAGATGCAACAGAGGACCCAACCCTGGGATTTTAGGCTGCCTTATGTTGTAAACAGCTGCATGTTATCCAGCTTACAGCAATGAGACGTGACCAAGCCTCCCTCCCTGGCGCACCATCTCCCAGGATCACTTGAAGGTGAGATACCATCAGACAGTAGTGATAGCATCAGATGCAGGCCCTCAAACATCCCTCCGCAAACAATATCGCTAATTTGTTCCTCTCTCTCACTTCCCCAGAGTTCCACTTAGTGTACGTAAGCTTTTGTTTTGTCAAGCAGAGACAGCGAGACAGATTCCTTGTCAAAACTCTTTTCCTTCAGGCCACTTTCATGAAGAGTTTGACTTCCAATCTGTTGACTGCACTGATGACTCCACTCATCTGTAATGACATCTGTATGTGTGTGTGTGTTTGTGTGTGTGTGTGTGTGTGTGTGTGTGTGTGCATGACCAAACATAAGCCTGCACATTTCCTTGCAGTAGCTGTTGAGCTCATCAGGTTTGGAGGAGACGGCTTCTCTGACAGGTGTCGTTAAAGTATGAGTAAGTGTATCTGTGCACGGGGACGCTCACGGGCTCACAGTTGCCTATTATTAAAGAAAACATTCTGCAGTCACCATAGCGATGGCAGCACTCTGAGATGGCTGCTGGGAGTGCTGACAGGCCTGTGTCAGAGCAGAATTTCCACCCCGGATCACTCCATCTCTCCACCCCTCTTCACATTTCTTTTGTCAAACCACTGAAGCAATCTCTGATACTACTTTTGCTCTCATTTCCTTACTCCCCCGACATATATTTTAATTTTTGTTCTTTTCACTGTACTCCCCTCTGTCCATATAGGCTCTCCTTGGCAGCCCCCCAGTCTAACACATACACACACACACATACACACACACCTCAGTGTAGTTCTTGAGAGACAGGCAGCGGCAGATAGACCTGCCTCAGTTTTCACACTTTACCCCAGGCTATTACCATGTCTTCTCAAGGTAGGCCTTCATATTTACCATACAGTCCCATTATTTCACACTAAACAAAGCTGTCATCTGCATCTGTCTCAATAGATCAGAAACAAGGGAAACAAGTTTGTGCTTGAAAGTAACACAGATGTACAACTCTTAAGAATACACCTGATATTGTAGAGGAAATTCAAAGCAGCTATTTACTGTATATAAGTGTTCTTGCACAAAATGTGTGATGATGTGAGAAATTAAAGGACTGAATAAAAAAGGTTCAAAGACTTTAACAAAAAATGAGACAGTAAAGAGTGCACACGTTGCATTCTCACAGTACAGCGTTAAGCTAGCAGGTATAGCCCAGTATTCACACTGTCAGTGACTAAAATGTTTATTAAGTAGGCAAATAGTGGTAGCTAAAGATACTTGTGTGAGTGTGGCATAAAGTAGCACAGGCCAATTCATGTGTCTCACCCACCCAGCACAGTTTACTGGGCACAAGCTGTCAGTTTATGTGTTCTGCATGACTCAGATTTTCTGATTAGTGGCCTGTTTGCATAGATACAGCGCAACAAGAAACAAATGGGGCTGAAGAATAACTAATGGCATGCTCAAATGAAAGGAATGATTTAATGAATGTGAAGGTTCAAAGCACGGTCAGTGACAAGTACCTTTAACTTCTGACATCAAAACTGGCTGTAATGTATATGTGCATCACATGTTTGTATGTCTGTCTGGATGTGAGAGGGACTGATGAGCATGCATGAGCCTAATTTTCACTTCATCCCCAAATACATCAACATCTAAAATAGTTTTACACTTTCTTTCCTGTAACACACACATTTACTTTAATGTTACAGACAATTAGACAACACAGAAGAAAAAAAAATGACACACCTGATTACATGATGTGATCATGCTTTTCTGCTCATTTTCATAATTCTAATGAATGCCCACTAGAAATAACAGTTCAGACGTTAACAGTGTCACCTCACAGCAGGAGCGGGCTAATGCATGTCAGATCCCTGTAATACATTGGCAAACTATGCAGTGTTTTCCCTGCATGCTTGGATAGGCTGCAACTGTAAAGTAATATGCAGTATAATATAATAGATACATGAAGCATGTATGCATGTTGTGGTATATGTTTAATCTACCATCAAATTGTTTGCCTGGTGTTCTCCCTTGCATGATGTTTTTGATACAGTATAGCAACAAATACAATTTCATTGTAACTATTGAAATACTGTGCATTCAAGCAAGCTGAAAACGGAAAAATGGAAAAGCACCAGGTTCAGAACACCAGCTAAAGCTTGTTGTTTCACTTCTTTCAAAGTTTGCTGTAGTTACGACAATGCAAAGGTGAACACTGTTGATGTAGTGCACCGGTAGATGTGATGACATGTCACCTCACTGAAAGATGACAAGTCTCCACCCCTTTCCAGTGGCCAAGCTTGTCAAACTCCTCAGTCTGACAATGTAAGTGAGGGTGGGAGAAACGCTCAGGTGGCTCAGTATGGATTATATTCCTCAACACATATTATGCTTCCAACATCCATACAGACATCCTTCCTTTCAAACAGACAGCATTATATTTCTATGTAATTGATGCATATGTGGGGATTAAGAGCAACCGCAAACACTGTAAACCACTGTAAAACCTGTACAAAATAATGCATGTCTATAAGCTGCTTATCTATCTTTGATCTGTTGTGACTGATCATGACACTGGAGGAAGTCACAGGGTCATAATTGCGCTCGCTCATAGTCTCTACAGAATATCTGTCATGGTTATCACATCTACCTCAGCATCACTTAGACAGGATGGCATTTTTGTGATCCAGCTATTTTTTAATTTTTCAGAAAGAATGGTTGTAGACTCAGCGTAAAACATCCACCCATCTTCCTCTGTGTGACCTGTCAAACTTTACATAGTTCTCTTTTAATATGTTCTGCCATCCTGGTCTATTTGCAAGTCATGGTCATGCAAAAGGAAGCCTCTGAGAGATTTGTCATGGTGCAGCTACGTGATTTATGAATAATTTTCCACCAATGTGAAATCATCACCAGTGTGCTTTTACAAGCAGGATAATATCATAAAATGTTGGCACCCCCACCCAAGTTCTTTCATCTCATTCTCTTTTCCCCCCTTAATTTTCCTCTTAATTTTTAAGGCGTGTGGTAATAAAGTAGCTAGTAAGAATTGGAACGTCTGCAATCTGATGACAGATTCATGGTGAATTTAGGAAGAGGCTTTTCAAGTGACGCACAATGAAATTGTTACATTTCGAGGCTTGAATGGAGTTTGGAAACCTTGCTGGATCCAATTTGTTAACGAGCCACGACTGTCAAAATACTTAGGGACGAGGTGCAGTATGTGTTTTGCTGTGCCAGGATATAAATATAGGGAAACACACATACTTTATTTCTCTCAGTTGCTCACCTTTGCTCTCTCACCCAGCTCACACACATGCATGCCAATACACGTGCAGACACACACACACACACACACACACACACACACACACACACACCATGCACAGAGCCATCAGATACAGAGCTGTTGACAGTTACTTTGGACTGATACTCTCCAGCTACAGTGACTGGCCAAACAAGTCTGAGCAGCGTATATTCATACACTTTTCATTACCCTTGGCTTGCGGCCTTCGACACAGTAGGCAGTCACAGCAGGGTAGGGCTCACATAACTTTTACTGTGGCAACAAACCTGGCATGGCAGGACAATACTCATACTGCTGGGTGGCAAATAATGGAGTCCTTTAGAGTTAGCACACATATGAGTACTTTGTCCAAGCCAATCTTAACCATGATTATTTTGACAGCTCTGTATTATTTAGTGTATGGAGATGAAGGTTTAATAGCTTCATGCTCCATGACAAAAATACCTAAATCTCAAATCCTTGAAAGATTTGGAAAACTCAAGACAGCGTACACTTGCTTAAGTCACTGAAGAAACAAAGAACTGCCATTCCCTCTTACTGACTATGGCCATACATGACATCCCATAATTTTAAACCTGTCGCATTCTCAAGTGGTTGTGTATCACCAAGACAACATCTATATAAGCCTGTCCTCCCAGTGAACTGTGTTCTGTGCCCTGACGAAGCGAAGGGGAACAACAGCCCTCATGGCTACGGGACACGTAAATTGCACTGCAAGACAAGGGGCTGTTTGTGTGAGACAGAAACATGACACATGATGTAGGAAGTGGGTTTTTTTCTTCCACTGTAAAATAAAGAATTAAACCCTGGGAAGAGGGAGCATTATAGAAACAATACTGGCACCTTTGTGTCTGTGAAGGTGTTAGAACAAGGTAATGTATGACTGACAAGCAATATGTTCCCAAGCTATGCATGTCTATGCAAGTGCAGCACAGTTTGTACAACAGAGGGATATTATCGTTCAACACTGTATGGTACAACAAAATTGCCCTTGGAGCTTGCCCAGGCAGTAACCGAGCTGTGGATTTGTAACAGTATTCTGTGTGCAAGTCACTGCAGAGCAGACATGGAAGGAAATCTAAAGTTCTCCTCTTTCCTATTTACAATTGCTTGGCATATTGTTGTTGCACTGGGTAACACTGTCAGACCAAATACTAGAAAGCAGGATCCAGCATGCATAATATCTCATTTGCAGGATTCAGCTATTTTATTTTACCCTGCCACTCATCAGCTTCCTCTTGTCCCCTGAGAGAAGTCCTTGTGTCTCTGAACATGTAAACCAACACCCTCACGCGCCACAGTAAATGTCTGTCTTTATGCCTGTCTTATCTTAATTTAAAAAAAAAATACTTTGTGTACAGTTTAACGAGAGAGCAATTAAGAAATGTAAGGGATATGTTGTCTTCTGAGAAAGCTATAGGTTTGGCTCAAGAGTTGTGTGATGTGTAACAGTATCTGAATATAAAATCCTGTCAGCCTTACCATATAGCCCTGTTTGGCAGCACTGCAGTTATGCTAACATATCACGTCATAGACCCATTTTGTAATGCCAAGATGCAGAGACACTAATGATTTGTGCTGTGTGGGAAAGCTGGTGCAGCATTCATTGACGGGATCTTGAGAGATTCAAAGATGAGTAATATATGACCATGATATAGATACCATATGTTCCCCTGCCTCTCTGCGAGACCAGGGGGTTGAAGGATGATGAGGTGCTAGGACTTCAGATCCTTGACACTCAGAAAGCTGGGTGATAGAGGCAGGAAAGAAAGGAGATGGAGAAGAAAATGAAGAGGGGATAGGAGGTACGGGTGCTGAGAGAGATTCAAAGACAGTTCCCATGCATCATGCCAAGTATTAGACTGGGGCATACAGTCTATGACCTCACTGCTCTGCGGCAGGGTAGAGCTGCTCGGCAACCTCACTGAATTAGCCCCTCCACTTTTGTGGTTTTGTTTGGGATGGATCAAGAAAGCCCAAATGGAGCAAAGAACATGGCGGTGGGCTGGCAGCCCAAAAATGAGCCGGAGCCGGCCAAGTGCTTGTGGTCGTCTAGTCAGGTCAACCCTGGTCAGGGCAGAACATCACCCCATCCATCTAGCAAAGAAGTCTTACCCTGGCCTCTGTAATGACTGCGTCATAAGAGAGAAGCCCCTCTCTCTGTGACCCAGGCCCTTAGTCTGTGCAACCCCTTTGGACTAAGCTGCCATGCTGAAATGTAGTACTGGGGCAGATGCTGGAGCCGGAACAAGGATCACAGCCAACTGGCAATGGAGGTGGAACCACTGCTCTAACCCTGTACTAATGTGAAAATTAAGGCTGTATGTGAGAGCAAGGGGAAGGACCATTTTGGGATTAGGGCATCCTTAGTGGATAAATTGAAGCGCTGATAGAATACATCCTGCTAAGACACAAATGGAAAAAAGAAAATTGATGAGGGATAAATGTCTGAGAAATGAGTGGGATATGTGCTGGGCAGAAAAAAAGGTGCCTCAATCTTAAATCCTGTTAACCCACAGTGAGGGTGTTAAGGTCACAACCTATCCTCTGGTAGGCATGCTGGAGGTGCTCAACTCTTTAGCAACCCTGAAGAACTGAATGCACTTCTAAACATTACACTTGGCCATATTGACAAAGAGAGTAACTGCTAATTTCACAACTGATGAAGTTTGTGAGCAAGCTTACAAGAATAAGCAGATACAGTAAGATCTGATTGATCTGTACATTCCTATCTAGTACTAATGGCATATAAACATATAAACATTAGCATTGCTTGCCTTAATAAATTAGGCCATTAATTACATAACAGCTATGTAGTATCTCTCTTTTTCTAGCCCATGTGTTTTATATTATTTGCGCCCCCTGCACAGCTGCAGCGGGCCTGATTATGTACACTAAAATGTGGTTTTGTGGAGGTGTGTGACGCAGCTGCAGAGCGGCTACTGTATATGATGTATAGAAAAAAAAGAGATTAGGCTATGCGTGTGTGAATTGATTGGTAGGTTTGAGAATGTTCAGGGGATGTGTGGCAGCATTCACGTCATGCTTACATTAGAAAGCTCTCTTCTCTCTTTGTAACTTTTATTCCTCTCCCACAGAGCTGAACTTTGTCCAGCAGCTCCATCTAACTCTAGCAAGGATCCTAACCAGTCCCAGGTGCTGTCAGAGCTAGGCTAACACAGTAGGCCCACCTAGACTGCGCGGCCTTGGGTTTCACCTCAAACCGCAGGCAGCCCTCACTCAAAGATCCAAACTATACCATAAAGTACTGTGGCTAAATCGGGCTAGCCCTTCTGCAAGCATGTCCCACCATGCACTATAAATCTATCTACATTTCCATCATGCACCTCAGTCACATTTCTAAGTTATATGGACTGACAGTGTTTTCTCTTGTCCTCTGTAAGCTTGAACAAAAGGGATTGCACAATGCTCCCTGCCAACCAGTAGAGCAGTAAATAAAAGATTAAAGGATGCCAAACCTGAAACCAAGCAGGCTCTTTCAAACCGAGATATATTTGTTGTTTTTTGTAAATCCTGATCTTGATGAACCAGTACAGAGTTAAGGTCTTTGTCTGAACTTCCTCTATTACCCACAATGCTTCCTGTTTCTATTTGAGGTGTAATGTATGTGTCTGGTTGATAAAAATTAAGAGGCAGACCTAGCCTGACTTTTCTTTTGAGTTGTCAGTGTGAACACTGTCTACATATTTTTACTCTTCAAAATTGCAGAAATGTAACATTAGTCAGCAGATGCCCATGCTGTTTGCTGTTGAAAAGTAAAGCAATGCAGCTGCTACTTTGATGCTAGTAATTCTCTACCGCCATTGTGTCTCAAAAGTCTGTCAGGTGTGGATATTTAGCCATGCAGGCAAATCGGGTCTGCACATTGCCTACATGGCCTTTTGCCAGCAGTGTGTACGGGCAATGTGATTGCAGACACAAGCAGGTGAAGGCAGGGGTGTAGTGGTATACGTGCCTGCAAAATGGTTTTACAGGAGCCAGGCTAAGGGGACAGGGGAGAGAGGAGGAGGAGGAGAAGGAGGATGTACTATGATAAATCTCCTATCCTTGTGTATACAGTACACAAGGTTCTGCCACCATGCTCTGCATATAGATATGCCATACGCATTATGCACAACCAAGAACAAGCTAAATATCACGTAATCCCTTCCATATCACATCCATCACAGCCATTCCTGTGTGCATGCACTCGTATAAACTCCCCTCCACTTCACCTACAACCTCCTTGAGCCCCTTCCAACCCTTATCTCTCATTCTTCCCCCTTTGGTCTTCTCCTCAAGTTAAAGCTGCCACCTTCAATGAAACCAGTGGTTCTAGATAGCAGCATGGCTTAATGACATCATTTTTTCCACAGTTACTATCGCCCCCATTACCCAAAATCCTGTTCGCCAGTGTCATTATCTCACCTGGCATCGGGCCCATGATTAGTTGCCTGTGCTCCCTGCCACTCCCCCCATACCCAACTAAAATACACAAGCATACACGTACACCCACATGCATACACACACATTGCCACCTCTACCCTGGAGTCTGAGCCAAAGCCTGCAGCTGGCAGCGCTATGAGAACATGTCCCTACACATCCACTTTCTTGGAAACCATTTTAGCTTGTTTAGCTTGTCTAAGCCTGAGTGGAAGAGACAGTACAAAGCTATAATACATTTGTTTTCCAATACAACAGAAATCTTTTTGATATCACTTGACATCAGTAACACCATGCAATGAAATGCACAGGGAAAGCTATACATCTCCCTGACTTCAGCTTTAACACAAAAGTTATGTCACTGTGCCAAGCAGATCCCACCCCACAGCTGCAACGCTACAGCTTTTGGCCTGTATTGGAGGCACAGACACACATCAACGGTGCAAACCCTCAGAAACGGACACAGAAATATATCCCCACACCCCTCCCCCCAATAAAGAATATAATTGAATCATTGGTAGAGACAAATCTCTATTCCAACATAATGAGGTAATTCCCTTCATCTTTGTATGCCTTACTCTCCTAAGCACAGCTGTATCACTTCATCTTAAATGTTTGATGAATCCATTGGGTTTTTATCTCTCCATGCCTTTTGTTGCTGCATTGCAGGGTCAGCCACAGGCAAACTGATGTCATCCGATTGTGAAGGCTGATTTTTTTGTAGTGTCTCTATCAGGAGTTATCTTCTTCAGCTACTGTTTGCTTTTCAACCCACTCAGAGACAAGACTTATGTCAGCACTCACACATGACATCATGAGTGAGAGGTAGCTCATTAGGGTATGAGTTGTTCGGGAGGTAGAACTGTGTCATTTGTGTGTAAAACAGAAAGAGAAGCAGAGATACAGAGTGAAAGAATCAGGAGAGAGGTAGAGCACACAGTAGGTCACGAGTTATGAGGAAATGAAACATAAGATCCCTTTTAAAGCCATGTCCTGCGGAGAGGAGCCCTACAGAGAGCAAGGTAGATGCCTCTGTCATCTCTTTCACAACAAGGATCCATCCTTAACCCTTAACAAATACAAGGATCTGCCCAATCATGCAAACCACATTAAAAGGCTGCACCGCTAATCTGAAAATAACTTATTAAAGTTATTTTAAGGCAACACCAACATTAAAGAAAGGTTTGTACATGCAGGTACATACAGACCGTGTTTCAGGAAAGAATTTGAATCAAATGTGGAATTCACCTCAGGTTCAGTGTGGGGTTATATTTACATTACAGAAATTTAAAAGTGAAAAAACACCTAAAATTATGACATAAATTGTCTTTACTCAGACCTTCCGCATGGCTGTAATGAGACTTTCTTATCTTGGCATGTCAATCTTACGTTATATGTCTCATTGCAAATGTTGTCTGAGTTGATTAGTGAGTGATGACTGACTATGTGGGTGAGCAACCAAGAAGGAATTAGAAAGAACATGAAAAACAAGTATTGTTATACCTGTCTGTCACTGTGAGTTTTAAATAAAAAAGAACAATAAAGTACTTCCGTTCATGCACCTTTGGCAAACATCCATTAATTTCACAGAAAGGGTTTGGCTATGGAGGCTGCCTGGTGATCAGGTGATCAGTGTGTCTGTAACAGAGAGGGAGCAAGAGAGAAAGACTATATTGAATTTATATGTAAAATGATCAAATGTACAACTACACAGAGAACGCTGATGGGTTTAAGAATATCTTGTCAGTCCTGTGGATAAATGTGTTTGTGTGTGTCCTGTCCGATGTCATGCAGGTGCAGGGAAGAAAGCAGGGAGGGAGGAGGTGAAGTACTGCGTGGTGTTGCGTTGCGAGGAGGCAGTGGGTGGTAGGGGTGGAAGTGCAGTGGAGATAATCCCCAGCTTTTGCCCTAATTCCTGTGCACGCTGGGCAGATCAGGGACTGAGGGAGGAGTGGTGCTACCCTGTGGTAGTCACCCAGCCCAGAGCCTTTCACCTGAACAGCCTGGCAACCCTGCAGCCTTCAGGCCTGGAGACTCAGCCTTCAACTTCGATCAGGAGCTGCTGAACAGTCACGGCTAAGTCTGGCTGAACAGACTTTGAGCCCGCTGTTGCCCTAAACTGCCCCTGTCCACTCAGCAATAGCATGCTCTGAATTTTTGCTCACATGCAGAGCCATTTCCTGGTCACTTTAAACGCTTTATCATACCTCACATTTTAAGTTGCATTCTATTTGCAAATGAATGTTGTTACTACTGATTGAGGATGAAGTGTCCTGTGTATCAATAAGCAAGGCAGAGGGGTCAGTGGGGTAATGTGTTCAGTATGGCTATATGTTTGGCCCTGGGGAGAGATGAAGTTCAGAGGTTAACCCAGGGGTCAAAAGGTCAGGTAACCCCAGAGCACTACTCCAGGCCGAGCCCCGATTCAGCTGGACACCCTGAGGAGAGACCCCTTCAACCCACATATCACCCTGCATGCAGTTGGGAGCGCCAGCTGTTAAGAAGAGCAACACAAGGAAGGAGGGAGGGAGAGGTAGAGAAGGAGCTCAGCTGACAGGATGTGCTCCAGTCCCAAGACACTCTTTCACTCCCATCCATCCATTCATCCCACACTCTGTGTTTGTTATCAATCAAACTAAGCATTTTCTATGTTCATTTAAAACTATTTCCCCCATAACAGCAAGGTTTTAACATTTTTATGCAGTCATATAAAACTGCAATAAATAATGCCTTTAAATTACACCAATTTCTGAATAGGTTCTGGATGTGAAGCTGAAAAAAACATTGTGGTGTCACTGTTAATTGGTCCCCCCAGTGGCAATAATCTGTGGCTCTTCCTCAGCCGGCCGTAACCTTTCGGTAACCCCACCACCACCGCTGTCATTATGGCCATCACAAGAGCCCTAATCATGTGATATGCGAAGCTTGGCTCCAGCTGTGAAGCCACAGATTCACAGCCTTTGTCCATCGGCTTGCTGAGTGACTCCAACATGCCCTGGTTGTGAACACATAAAAAAGAGCTTAGCACATTGCTATGCTGGAGGGATTCTTTAGATAGCTGAGCTGAATGTTTCCCCATTTTACACCATAAAGTCACTGTCACTTCCCTCTGTCTCTTTCACTGAATAAGTCCCTCTCTTGCTTTCCCTCTCTATGGGGAGTTTCAAGGTGTTTTAAATGAATACAGGCAGTGAAATGTAAGATGATTGAACAAAAAAAAAAAAACAGGAACGACAGCTTGACTTGACTTTGGGGCTCAGTGTATGTCAAGTATGAGTACAGCAGTGTGATCAGATTGGATTTGAGTTAGGTCTCTTAGGTGTAGAGATGAACAAAGGTTGTGTAACTGTGTAAAAAAAAAGGATAATTTGATGATAAGTATGCTGCTTTCTCACAGTACAGAAAAGCAGAAAATGAAAGGACTTCTGTTCGAGCACCTTCATACACTAATTGCGATTTCTAATTAGATTAGAAGATATTTGCATTATATCCCATGAGAAACTGGGCCTGAACAGGTGCCAAATTACACTCACCTGCAAAGATGACAATGTCATTCAAACTGCTTAAGGTGTAGATGGGACTATTTGCTAATGGCCGTTCTCAGGAGGATTCAACATGAGAATACTTTTTATCCACCAGTGAGCACAATGAAACTTTTCACATTTGGATCCATGGAAAGAGCTGAATCATACCATGCAGGCATTTGCTAAGAAGTTATATTAAAACACACCTGACAGAAGCACACAAACAAAGCAATTCACAATCAGAACTGCATTTTCTCAAGCTGAACAATATACACAATCAACAGCCAGTGTAGGCAGTATTTTGAAGTCTTGCAACCAGATTTTCAGAAGAGGCTGGGAGGCACTCAGCTCCTGGTCCTGCTCTTCCACACAAATTCGTCCCCAGAGAGAGGATACATGAAAACTGCTGGAAAATCTCACACAGTCTTGACTTAGTCACATCAGGCACCCACCCTAAAACACCACTCACTGTCAGTGATTTGATGTGCGTTCAGGCCCCAGAAAATCAAAACGTGCCTCAGCATATGAGCGTGTCACTCAAAACATCCATATTCAGAGAGTCTGGCCTTTTGGACTGAAAAGGGGGGGGGGGTTAGCCCTCCACTTTGCCTGATTAGGTTGTATTATGTGTCGTACATTGCCACTCTCACTGACTGGACAAAGGCCAGTGCAATGCATTTTTCCATCCAAATAAAATTCCCTTAAATGAGTGAATTTATGTTTGTTTCTGAGCACAGTGAAAGTAAACTCTGGGGAGTAGCTCAGCTCAATTACTGTGTTGTTTTAGCAAATGGACTTGCTGAGTCGTGTCCAGACACTTTTGAACTACTAAAATGCACTGAGCTTAAATTCTAGAAATACTCTACAGATGTTTTGCAAACGTCCATAATATGATTCATAACTGAATTGGCCTTGAAATTAGCATCATCATTTGGAGGACATTAAAGTGTCACTATTGAAGAAATGACCAACATAAAATCTGTACTGCTTACTCCTCAAGTTTTTCATTTCCATTATACACTGAATTAAAAAACATAAACTTCTTGAAACATTTTGTTGTCTTCCCTTACTTAAAGGTACCCTGTGGAGGTTTTGACCACTAGTAGCACTATGGAGCAATGTTTTTACGAGTGGGTCCTCGTTTTGTTTGTTGCAGCGCATGTGTACAAGGACGCACATGCACGTGCAAAGGCAGTCTGGTGACGCGACACACATTCTTGCCAATGCCTTCACACTATTCAACTGATCTACAGGTACAGAGAATGCACCAAGAAATGCAGCAATGTGCCAACAGACGCAGGAAAGAAGAAGAATGTAATCAAGTAAACATGTTTAGAATTTTCTTTTTTTAATTGGCTTTGCAAATGTGACAAAGTTAATGCATTTATCACATTTATTAGGCCTCACAGATACACATAATGTGCTTTGGTGAGTAAGACTGAATGTAAACAGAAACTTTGTTTACAAGACAACTCCACAGGGCACCTTAACAATACAAAGAGAGACATCACAGATGTAATTTATGCTGCTTATCATGTTTATGTACATTGCACAACTATGATGAACTAGACCTGAACTCAGATATTATATTTGACACATCGTCATATCAAATTATAATAAAAAACTAAGAAGTAGAAAATGAGAAAAGTCAAATGTTAAAAACATACATTTAAACTTTCTCTGATGTGTATGTAAAAGGATTTATGTAAACAGACTTTGAGGATCTCAAAATGAGTCAATTACTGTTTTTGTAAAATTAAATAATGTGACAATAATGTAACGTGTCACTCATCTTACTCAAGACAATGCACCTGAAGTTGATTAAACATGGTATACTCTAAAGAATTATGAATGGTGTTGACCCCAGAGATTTCGAAGAAGTAGGAAGCATTTAAAATTTCTGGCGAGGACAAGAACATTCTGGGGCTCACTGATAAGATCACACAACGTCAACTTTCTGGGCTACATTTCAAGCAGGATGAACAGGAAGAAAAAGCGGCCTTTGAAATACAAACACAAGTGGAGAAAAACCCTGAGTCTGCAGTATTTTGATCATCCTCTGTTTCAAGATAAAAAGCAGGCCTAATTTTGTCTTGTATTCCTCCGATTTCTACTCACAGGATGCATGCTGGATTTAACCTTTACCCTCTCTGGTATCATTATCAACCATTAACAGCCTAAATGTAAACTCATTAAAATCTGACCAGAGTCGTAGCAGCAGTCAACCTGTAGCTCACTCACTTTTTAGCGTATTGTATGAACACTGGTAGATTGAAAGTGTGCCATGGCCCCCAACAGAAGGGGGGAAAGGAGTAGATGGTGTAGATTTTTTCCATATCTTTGGTATGTCCTTGGCTGTGGGCAAATATGGGTGACCAACAGTTATCCTGGTGTAGATACATGTGCAACAGGGGTGAAGCAGCTGAATAAGAAGTGCTGAGGCCTCACTGGCTGTGTAAACAGGGCCTGACTACCCTGAGAGCTGATGGCTATCAACCATCCCAGAACCCGGAATGACAGGTCTTATCTGGCACTGCTCGGCTATGTGAGATACATGCCTATGTGTGTGAGTGTGTGTGCAATAACTACAGTGTGTATTAGGAACTCTCTGTTCAAATCTCTAACGGGCTCAGTCTTTGTGCAGGAAGACATAGGAGAAACAACTACGTTGCACACAATGCCATTGCATGAGTGACACACCACCACTACCATCTTGTTTGTGCTATCGTTGTGATAGATTGCTGTGTGAGCTCTTGTTGTTCCTCACCCCTCTGTCAGCTCTACACATCAGGAAACGAAATTCATGTGCTGCATGTAAAAAGGAACTTTGTGTGTGTGGGTCAAGGGGTCACTTTGTTCTCTGACCAGAGGATTCCTGCAATGTGGGAGGCAGCAAAGACAGCAGTCAAGACAAAATAATGAGACCTGATATACAGTGGAATCACACTTTAGAACTCTCATACAAATCATCATTTTCACCTACTTCAGTTGGGAATTCAAGCTTAAAAGATCATTATAAGAACTTGAAATATACTTAGCAATGAGGTATACAGGTACAGGAGGCAGCATTAATACACCAGCTTTTTATCAGCCATTTTACAGAACTGTACATGGGATTTCTTTGGAAATGCATGATGAGTCTGTGCTATGGGTGGTTCCCAAAACAGACAAGGTGCTTTACCTACTATTTCAGGTTTTTCTGCGGTGTTCAAGGAGGCGGACATGACTACCCAGTAGAAGTTACATTTATGAAAAAACACAGTAAAGCAAGTAAAAATGTCTGAATATATGCAGGTAGTGTGAAACCTTTTTGAGGAAAACACATGAGGCAGCATCAACAGGCATGTTAATAAATGTTAATAAAATTCCATAGATGTCATAAACGTATCAGTATGTTGTTTCTGGGAATTTCACATGTCAGCATATGATTTTCATATCTGCATTTTAGGAGAATTGTTCTAATGATCAACTTAAAAACATACTGCCTGGGATTTTTTTTAATTTTCAAACACATAAGATATCATTTGAAGTTTCAGTTTGCAGTAGATGATGGTATATAATATTTTCTAGGCCTGTAATGCTGCAGGCATACTACACAAATAATGTGGCCAACTTATTGTAACATTTCTTTCTGACAGTTTCACATGAAGACCCATTTATCCCTGAAATTGGAAGGTTGACACCCTCAGTCTAAATTCACCAAAGGCATAATGAGACATCTCTATCTGACTGTGTTTCCCAAGGTAAACTCCAGACTATGATCAGACCTTCTAACGAAGTGAACAAGTACTGACCTGACCTTTGACTTCTTTCACAGAGAGAAGAAATGAGCAACACTGTTGGGGGAAATGCACCTCTAAAAAATGTAGTGTCTTCCATTTAAATCTGATCCTTCCTCCTTTGCTAATCAGTAAAGGTCAAGCCACTAAAGCTGCTGTGCTGAATCACCCTTTGCTGGAAAGTTTTCAGATTTTCTAGTGAAAAAAAGGAAGAAAATATTAATCTTTTGTCATAATTCCCCCCATCAGACAGACTTGGCTCTGCAGCCAGTCGGCAAAAGTTCAAACGTAGTGTTCAGCGGGCTGGGAGTGACGTTCTCACCAAGCAGGGACAACCCAAAGTGTTTGAGGTGGTCTCTCAGCTGGAATTCTGAATCCAGGAGTGAAATGGCCTGTCAGTGTGATGTATGATGTAGAGAGGACAGAGCGCTGGCATCCTGGACTTGAGAACGTCTACCATGCCCCTTCATTCCATGCAGACAGGCAGGAAGCACACATGCGCATGAATTATTTTACTGTCTCACACATACGTATTAAAAAATTGTGATATACTTGCATGAAGAATGTGTCATTAGGAGGCAAACAATTCAACAACAATGCTATAAATTAAGTAAAAGTAAAGTATGAGGAAGCAGACTGTAATTCATTAAAAAGCACTGACCCAGTCATGTGTGACCTAAAACATAAAAACCAAATGGCAAATGACTTACGGTAATCAGATAAAATGTTCATGATCACTGGCTTCACATTTAATGATGTACTATATAGTTCCTCTGTCTATAAATATTTCTTTTCTTTGTAATCACTTCTCCAAAGACCAGACACAAAGGAAAGGGAAATGCTGCGCTGAATCAAAATGAGCTTGCCCATAAGGTCAAGCTCACATCATTTTTGCCATAATTGAAAGTAAACCCACATTGCTCTCCACCTTACCACCTCTCTCCCTCTCACTCTCACTTACAACCCCCCCACCCCACCCCCAAAACTCTCCCACACCCCCTTGCCCCCACCCCTCGCCTTGCCACTGCCTCTCTGCATTGATGCTAATAATTACCACTGAATGGATCTGCAGATTCCCATGGATGTCAGTGGAGCCTTTGGCCTGTTCTGTTGCTCCCCTCCTCCTCCTCATCATCTCCCGCTTCCCGAGTCTCCCCTTCCCCTTCTCAATGGGGATTAAGAGAGAGGGAGAGAGGCGAGGGATGGAGAGGGTGAGAGAGGGAGCTTTGCCAAACTGAGGGATGGTTTCCCATGCAACTGCCTCATCTATGTCACCTTGCCAATCAAGGCTGTCACCATGAATAAACCAGAAACACTGCTGCATTTTTGGGAAGAACATAACCTTAATGTCACTATCAATTTGCTGTTAATGTATTGATAGCTGAAGTTCTTACTTGGGTAAATGCGGTCATAATAAACTTAAGGTAAATCTCATGACACATTAGAAAGTGAAAACCTGTTGGAAAATAGGTTACCTCTATAAAGAACAATTGTGGAAAATACAGAGAAAAGGGAAAGTAGTGGATTCCCACCATTTCTCCCGTGCAAGCAGAGCTGAGTGGATCGACGTCATGGTCACTGGGAGCCCACGCACCCTCAGCATGCCAGAGGTAACCGATACCCAGTCAGTGATCATCCAAGCTCGAAAACCCACTAAAGCTATGCTTTCTTCCAAGGAAGTCCAAGGAGGGGCCAACCCGGCACACCACAGTTAATCACATCACACCACAAGAGGAACAGCAAGAAAGGGAAAGCATGAAAACTGTAAAGAGGTGCACATTAAAGTGGATAAGAAACTTGGCATGATGGACAAGATAAAGACAGAACGCTGTATGGGAAGAGCAGAGAGAAAGTTATCTTATTTTTTCCATTAAAACCAGTATGTATCAGCACTACCATGCATCATACATGACTCTTTAATGCAATATGTAACGTTCAACATGAAATGTGGACCTTTTCCAAGACCAAGTAGTAATTGTGTAATTTTTTCTTCAGATGCAGTTCCAATTTGAGGAAATGGTTTGGAGTGTGCTTAAAGGCATCTATGCTGCAGGAGTGTTTGGAACCAACAAGGTTTGGCTCGGGCTGCATGTCAACCTCACTTCAAATTATCCTCATTAATGACAATTCCAATGGGAAACGGCCATTTGTATGTGTGTGATACTGTGGTGTACAGGGCCTGTAATAGTCCTGGATGCACACCAGCACGTAAAGTGACATTTATTAGTCAGGGTCACAGGTTGTACCGAGCTGAACTAGGCAGCCAATAGCAGCTTTTCTGGCTGTGATACTGTGGGAGAACCCAGGATTTGTTATTTGACGTCATAGAGCAATGAATGGAGGAACACCCAGGTTATAGCCTTTTTCAAATTGTGGGTACATAGAAAAAGAGGAAAAAAGAGCTTATCTGCAAAAAACATGCTATGTATCGCTTTATTTGATTTTAATTTTCAAACCTGGAAAGATAAAATAAAACTTAAATTTTAAAAAATCTGAGTAGATATACTGATATACTTAAAAAGAAACAGTATGGATAAAGATGAAAATAAAACTCAACTTATTGCAGATCGAACAGGCGTGAATCCTCTGCACTGCAACAATATCTTCATTAATTAAAGAACATGAATCATGGCATGTGGGCTCATACACAGTCCACATGCCTCTTTAAATGTCCCCCTCTTCCATACCACAAACACACACACACCCTCATTGAACCACATGAGAGAAAAAGTGAGACACAATGAAACTTACACCAAAACTTGGCAGAGCTTCAAGTGAGAGCTCAGCGGCCGACACAAAGCTCATGCTTGACATTAAAAGTTTGTGGCTTGACAATTCTTGCTGGAATACTTTTCTTTTTGCAGAAAGTTACATCAACTCTCCCTATAGAGGAGAGGTGGAATGAAAAGGGAGCTGCCATTATATCCAAGATGGTGTTCCTCATCCCCCTCCTTCTTCCCGTCTCCTTCTATCATTTCCCAAGACTGTTTACCACAAACACAAGAGCAACGCTGCCTGAGCTCATTATGGACAGCCAAGCGGCAAAATACTGCCAAGTCCTGCCCCACAGCCTGGGCCTTGCTCTGTTGTCTTGGCAACCCAGCATCCAAGAACATGGAGGGGAGGGTTGGTTTTGATGTGTTGTGGGGGGGATTGCATGATGTCATCTTGTGGCTTGGAGGGGGCCAATCAAACCCTGAGAAAATTATGTCACCTTTTGTTGAGCCGGTCCATTCAGGGCTATAGAAGTGCAGTGAATTGAGAGCTGCAGAGAGGTCATTTTTCCCCTGAGCTGTGTATGTGTGTGAAAAAAGTGTGTGTGTGTGGGGGGGAGAGATCCATTGTGGACATGCTAATGTTGTTGACCATAAGCAGGGCCATAAAGATGTCATGAAGCTCAACTTCCAAAACATCATTCACACCCCTTTTCTTATTTTCAGATGGCAATGACCTTACCACCCCCCCCCAAATTTGATGCTTAATATGATCCTTATGATGCTTTGAACAACATGTCAGAACATTGTCAAGCGCCAGATAAAAACCTGACCACGCTGCAATGGAGTCTAACTCGGTCCGCTTTGTTTTATTGCAGAGAGAAAGACAACAATAAGCAACCCCCCGCAGGGCCTGTAGCTCTCCTCCTCCCCGAGCCAATCCTTACTGAATTACAGCTGAAATTGACAGTGAAAGACAGTTAAATGGGAAGTCACTGCTGAACTTACTTAAACTAATTGAAAACAATAAATGCATTTCTCGTGTATGCTGAAATGTCTTTCTGCACAAGACGAGAAGCTGTGGGGATTTTTATCCAAAAAGTGATGAAAACTCCCTGCAGTTTGACCCATGTTGACCTAAACTGTGACATTAAGCACTTCTCTGTCAACACCATACATACAAGTGTACAGAAACTCACATATTTTCCATGATGTCATGTTTTTCAGGAAAACTACTTCTAGAAATGGCCTTGTGATAAAAATAAATTACGTTTTTGCGCAATAAAATTTTATATCTCTTCAAAATTGCCCTATTATTCACACTGGTATTAGTGAAGTAAAACTGTGATTTCCAAGAACTTTCAGTTTATCAACATTTAGTCACATTTTCACTTTAAACTTCAGTTTTACTTTGCTTCTCATTGCCTGAGCCTCATGATAGTCCCCCTAGTAACAGATTGACACATAAAGCCCTAAATAGTAATGAAGCCAGCATGATGAATAATATGCAGACACATAACGAACATCATGAAAGCAGCATTTACAAAACAAACAGCCAGCAGCTTGGATACACTTCTTTTTTATTTCTGCCAACAGGGTTTAACAGACACAACAAAAGTTGTGGAGCTATAAATCATCATGAGAATAAACAGCTTGACAGGTTTATTAACCAATATTAACACAGGCTGCCAATGTGTCAGTGAAATGCACTGTCAGTATAAAAGTTTTGTATTTGCGTTCATCAGCACCTTGATTATAATAATCAATGATCTTTGTGATAGCAATTCTAAGATGTCAAATGATAACATTCCGTTTCCAATGAGTAATCCTTCTGAAGAATCTTGATCACATGTGTATTAATTAATTTTCTACAATAAGAAACATTTCTTGTGCTCTTCACCAGATAAACTTTGTATGTGACTGCACTGGTGTAAGTGCTGCCGTCAGTCTGTAAAAATAGAACTAAAAATGAAAATATCATCTGATTATTTTCCATTTACAGTTCCAGCGCTTGTTGATACTGTATCCAGAATAACACAGTATATGTCACAACTGCAGTGTATGAGCAACAGCGTGAAAAAACACTGAAAATCAAAAGCAGATGTATATATGGGAAAATATTAATCCAGGTTCAATTTAGAAAAAGTCAAACAATGTGTAGATCCATTGTGGTAACTACGGTAAATGCACATTCATCGAGTTGACTTTCCTACCGAGCACCTCTCCAGACAGGGTTGACTGATCTGTTCCATAATGTCTGAGCAGCAGAATACACTCCACTGTCCCGCTGAGTTTATGTCACAGCTTCTCCAAGTCCAAGCTGCTGGCGCTGGATCCTGAGAACGAGATTGTCAGTGATGGAGCTCATGCTGTTCGCAGCCATGCCAGGAGCTAACATCTGCTGCAGGGGATGCTGGTCCACAGTCCAAACCAGGATTTAGTATGATCCTAGAAACATAATACAGAAACTAATGATTGACTGAGGCCAAAAACCATGTGAAGCTTGAACATTGACACATGTTTCTCATACCCATACTAAAGAAAATTAGAGGTACATAATCTTTTCTGGCAACATTCCCTTTTTAAATGTTAAAAGCAACTGTTCAGTGATGTTACTTCAAATAACCAGAGATTCACAAAACACCCCAAAATGATCAACACAAACTTCTGCTCTGCTGATTCCTTTAGCAGATAGGATTTGGCTGCTTTCACAAACTTTCCACACAAAAAGGGCTTGAGGATTCAAACTGGCATAAAGATGTTGCAGATGAACCACCCAGAGCCTCATCCACAGCTGAAATTATCACATTATGAGTGGTGGCAAAATCCAGGCTGTGTGTTTTGCTTCCAGCAGTGTGGAAGCGAATCACCAGGCCTTCTCACGGTACAGCTGGAACAAGCTAATTTTCAGTCCAGTACCAGAATTAACATGTCACCCTAGTATTGCTTCAGGCCAAAAAAGCCCTGATAAGAAAGATATGTCTCATTTCAGTGATTAAAGAAATAAAATATGTTGTCTTATGAGAGCAGTGTTGATCAGTGTTCAACATCTGCTTTTTTCTCAACAACGTCAGAACATCAAGGTGAGGTAATGCAGGTAGGTGGCCTCTTGACAACCTCTACTCTTCTTTACCTGTGCTTGCACATACAACCTCCCACAAAATTACATTATGTTGTCTACCCCCACACTATGCACTCAGCCCTGCAGTTGTCATGGCAGCAGTGTGGCAGGACCGGCCTGTCCCGCCTGTTTTTTGCCCAGGGAAGGAACAACGTGTCAGAGGATAAGTAGTCATCCATCAATGTTTCTCATCTTCTGTCTGTCTGTCAGCACCTCTGAGCTGGTTTACCTGCGAGGAGTCACGTTCACCCAGTGTACAGGATGTGGCCTCACTCTTGTACTCTTGTTTCTTCATCTCCTACCTCTTTCACTTCTTTCTCCTTCCCCTGGGCCTCGCACATCATCTCTTTCCAGCTTGCTTCCCCTGGCCTAAGCTACCACCACTCCATTGCTTTTTGTTAACACACTCTGTTATTATGTACCCTCATATTTGGTTGTATGCTTTTTCAGCTTCACCACTCAACAATCATCCTTTTATGTGATTTTCTCTATCTCTCCCTTTGCCCTCTATTCTGGTTTTTCCCTTCCCACGTTTCTCTCCTATGCCTCACCTCGAGCAGAGCCAGTAGAGCAGCATCAGCATACAGAACCAGGTCCCAACCTGCCTTTGAGTCTCAGCCTGCCCAAGTACGCCTGTCTGTGCCTATCGCCCTCCCTCATCAGCACATCTATTGTACCTGTCTGCTGGCACCCTGCCATCCACACACACACAGTTCCCCTTCATTTACCCAGTGAACCTGGTAGAAGGAAAGATAATGCAAGCCTAAAATCTATAGAAAAAGACTACTCATGTTGGGGTCAAGCATGTTTGACCTCCATTGAGAACACCCACGGCTACCCTGAGAGGCGCACATATACAGTACCACTCATTCAGCCTGCTGGCTGCCCCGCACGAGCCCATCAACAGGTTTCTTTGAAGGCCACCGACTCTGTGGTGGGTCATCAAAGCATATCTTCATTCAGTTCCACTGAAAGGATCTGAGGCTCCTGAGAGACGCTGTGTTTGAAGTGATATCTCTGTGCCACTGCATTCTTTACCGTGCTGTCATGACTTGAGTTACACAATAAAGAAAGCAAGAACATGGGCATAAAGCCAGTGCCACCACCCTGATCATGTCTCACATAATGTACATGTGAACGACCAGTGCTACCTCTGTTTGATCAGTGAATGTACCATACTCTGGCTGTTTATAGCAACTGTCAGTTAATAATAAGACTTCACTGTGTGTGATATCACATATTCCACTGAATGAACATCAAACAAAAATCATAGTCATCCCTACCTGTTGAATCTCTTGAGATCATGTTTCCATTACTCAGCCTCTTCTCAGTGCTCACCTGAGATCATCTGAAAAAGATACAGGATGGGGAAATAAAATGATTAAGAGGGGAGCTCATTCAAGAGTAGACATAAAAGTCGACAAAAACCTGAGGAATCCCATGTAATTTAGTCCAGCACTGCCCAAACTTGCATTAACACTCACTCATACACAAATATTTATTTTTCTATAGTACAATGAGAGAGCAATTAGTTCCTCCATTATTTTTAAGGGTCTCGCTCAACCAAAGCTGGTTTTATGATGACCACGTGAGTCAGACATTCTCTAGTATCTTTACAGAACATTTAAAAAGTCAAACCTGGAGTAGCAACATAGATCAACCCACTGTGTTTTATGTAAATCTAAGGTTTCAGTGGAGCTTTGCAGTAGCTGGCAGGTCAGAAAAATGGAGGCAGTCAAAGTGACTTTTCCATTGTACCATTTAAAATTACGTGGTGTGCTGGTTTTATTTTATAAGGCTAACAGGTTCAGGTAGATATTGGATCAAGAAACTTTTCTTGATCACAGGTTTCTTGATAAAGACATGTAAGACTGAAGCTGTGCTCTCTGGACCAATGTCAGCTCCAGTCCCTCTTCATCCATTCACGGACAAAGGTGCTCTCTACTTCTAAGTTTCACTGTTCCAGACCTGTTCCCTTGGCAACAACAGCACTGTTTGCGAGTGACACAAAGCCTGAACTTAAGAACCTCCTTTCGGGTTGAAGGCTCCAAGTGTGGAGAGGAAAACAGCAATAACAGGACGGCGGGGAGAGAAACTGAATACCGGCAAATTGCTTCCCAGAGTTTCTGGAGGACATGGTAAAATGATTCTTTCTTTCCTCTCCCTTTTAAAATACCTTTCCCTGGCACTAGGCACTATAGGTAGTTGTGTCCTGGTCCCATTTCTTTTATATCCCTTCTTATATTTCCGTTTTTTCTAGCTATCGTACTGCGCTAAGTGAGTTATCGTGTACACCAGCAGGCTGGAGCAGCATGTGGCTAGGCTAAGCCTCCAAATGAGGTAATGTTTAGAGGGTTGGCGAGCCAGGAGAAGGGTTGGTCAGGTCTTGATTAGCTCAGGGGTAGGGGCTCTCTCTAATATTGGACACCCCTTTGTGTGGTGAGATTACTACCTTATGAAAAACTGCCCCTGCTGACACGCCTGATGGGATCAGAGCTTCCTGCCTGCTGCATCATCCTGCTTATGAGCTCTTCACACACAGGAGAGAAAACACACAACCAAACACCAAGCACACACACTTGAACCTCTCAGAAAAGACAGGCATCAACACTGGGAGATCATACACACAACTCTCAAATTGTGTGCACGCTTACGTGTAAACAAGCAAATACACAGACACGCCAACCAGCACAAACATGGCTGCGAACATCACCTCCTAGAGCCCCCTCTCTTTCACTTGTGTATGTGATGACCACAACTGATGACCCTCTGATGGAAAACAACCTGCATTTATTAACAAGGCCAGATGACACACAAACACACGCTCATGCATGCTCACTTGCTTTTACTGTGGTCGTCTCCTCCGGCCACTCTCCAATGAAAATCACATGATGGACCACATCCAGCTCTGAAAAAACAACCGAGAATCTCCACCCCGAAAAAACATCAACAAACAATGTTAAAAAGAGAGGATTCAGAGGCAAAGCTTTCAGGGGATTTGATCCCAGCAGTCCTCTTAAGAGGGCTGAGGCTATAGGATGATTTCAATTATTTGATATAATTTCTGATGGTCCATTAGTTCAAAATAAAGCTCTGATTATAAGAGATGTGTAAACAGAAAGTTGCAAACAAAACAAGCATCAGAGTCTGAAGAAGAGCTCTACTTTTTTCCAGATGTGTAATCGACTGTTAATTAGCAGTGGCCTTACTTTCATGTAACCTTTCCCAAGTAAATCTTATTTAAAACCAAGAACAACGGAATAAATGCAGCATTCTGGTTTGTTCAACCACATAGCAAACTTCAACACCTTTTTATTTCTACTGTTTAGAAGCCTACACTAACAAATGCTCATATATCTGCAGTGCACTTTGTGAAAACAAATAAATACTTGTAGGTTTATACACACAAGCGTGCATCTACACACACACACACACACACACACACACACCAGTCACGGACACTGGCACAACCTTGCGCCAGTGGTCCTTTAAACCAGTCATGTGAAACGACCCGTTTCTTTCTGCAAATCAGATTACATCTCCAAACTGAGGTCTGCAAGTCCACACACACACACACACACACACACACACACATACACACATTTAAAGCTCGAGGCTCAGGTCCACACACACACACACACACACACACACACACACAGCTTAATCAGATTTTGCACCACAAACCTTCTCGTCTTTGTGAATGTATGCAAACAGCCACTATCAGCCTGGCCCAGAAATACTGGCTCAAAATGTGCATATAAACTTACAGGATACAGTAAATATACAGTGTGTATGGACTATATACTGTATAACAAAGTTAGTGTAGCTAAGGCCACAAATTCCCTTTAATAAGAACAAAATAAAACAATTTCTTTGTCAAGGAAAATCATAGAGGGCTGTGATAAGCCTGCTTTCAGCAATGTCTGACTGCTGTTTGGCAGCTCTGCTATGGAATGAGCACATGTGGAAACATGTTTATAGTGTGTTTGGCAGGAATACAAATGATAGATGATTCGCAGATGATTCAAGTCCTATTCAGGTTACCAAGCACTGATGTGTTAAAGCAGGAAAATCCCACTAGTTTATTCTGCTTAAATTAATGTCAAATTTGCCTGGGTCAATTTATTATTCTATTTAGTGATTGAGTTAGCGGATAAATAAGTAAATGAATGGTTGAATAAGCTCAGTAAAAGTGATAAAACATGGCGAGTATGCAAATAATTTCATACTGTTTGCTTCTATGGTGCTGAACACTTTTGACGGCCGTGCACATTTTAGCTTCAGTGATCAGAGTTGCAACTATCCTAGTTTTTTTGCTCTGAGTCGTACAATCTCAGTCACAATGTAAAAGAAGCCGTTTGGCTCGGTGCTGGTGGACTGGTCGGCTTAATTAAACCCAGACAGTTGGAGGAAGTACAAGTCTCTGTCCCTACAGGATCTACATTAAGTCTCCACTCTGCTAATCAGAAAGCCCTTCAACTACATCAGCATGTCCCTCTGGCCCAACCAACAACCAAATCTCATTTGTCTTTACAACTTTTTAAGGAAATTTGAATTACTTCTCTATCGAGTCTGGAAAATCAATCAGTGATGTCTCAGTGTTCATCATCAAAATCCTAAATAGATAAGCTGTGTAGCTCATTGTCTGTGCTCCTTTTGCCCTTGGTGCCATGGAGGTCAGAGGGTGGGAAGTTGTGGGTGGCAGGAAGCTGAGAAAGTTGTGCCTACAATGGGGTGTCAGGACTCTGTCAGTCAGCCTAATTCAAGTTCAACTCAAGCGGGTCATTCTCTCTTCACAGTGACATCTGAGAAGACCAGCGATGGAGACCGGCAGCAAGGGGAATGGAGGACCAGAGGGGCTGCGCCCTGGGTTAGATTGCACTGTATGCTCAGATAAGATGACAGGAAAGGGCAGATTAGGGCAAGGCAACATGGGAAGCTGGCTAGGGCTACTGTTACCCCAGGAAGAGCTCACTCATTCCTCAGATCACACCTGCGGAGGCCAGGATCTCATTCAGTCACATAGTGCCACCAGCCAGGAGTTGGGAATTGGTCACCAGAGCCTCAGATTGGACTCAATGTAAACCAAGGGTAACTTCTAAAGCAACTGTGTACAAGAAATTATTGTACTTGTGGTTTTACATGTTTGGCCAAAGAAATACAAATATGTGTATACTTGATATTACTAGCAACCATTTTCCAAACCATACCAAGGTTTTAGATTTGGAACATTCCAGGCATTTTCCATTAATTTCAGTCTAGAAACACAACTTGGAGAGAGACTTGAAACATGCTTGGCATAGTAATTCATCAAAGTAATCTTTTCAACATTTTTCTCAAAGTTACATTGTTATGTGAGAAGTCCTTTTTTGGTGCTTTCATGGACACCACCCTGGCATCTGAGGTTTGAAAAGCAGTTAGTGAACAAAAACTTTTTAATGCCAGAAATGACCACGTGTATTATCCATTTTTGTATGTCCATGTTTGTATGTTGTATTTTGTGACAGCATAGTGAATGAATGCAACACTGTTAGCTGCAACGTAAAATCCACTTCTGTACAACTGCAGTACCATCTGACAACAGCAATAGCAAGGCAAGCAGGTTCCAAGTCTCTGCAGGTTGATTTTTATACCTTACTGTAATGAGTGAAAATCAGTAGCATTTGCTGGTTAAAGCATCTAAAATATTATAATGTAAAATGATTTGCAGTTGTTCTGTGTTTTAAATCATTGTAAACTATATCTTATGGACTCTTAGACAGACAAAAGAAGCAATGTGGGCTCTGGTAATGTTGGTATTTGTCATTATGTTTTACATTTATATAAGTTAAACAATCGATCAATTCATCGATTGAAATTTGAAAAAATTGCTGGCCTAGTAAGTAACCGGATATGGAAATTCTGTGATGTAACCCGAGAGACATATGGTCAGTCTTACAGCACACATTCCTGACAACACACACACACACACACACTGGTAAAATAAACCACAATCTTCATCTGGAGTGCATTTCCTGTCCTCCGGGTTGGCATATGGCTGCTAGTTCCTGTTTTACACCACTGCATCTCTCTGTTGTAGTTCCCTGCCTGCACAGAAACAACTGTCTTCACTGGGAACAGGGCAGAACTTTAGGGACAAGGACCATGACCTTAGACTTCTGTTATAGGTGTTGAAAATCTAAAGCGATGAGATGTCCTCCGCACATCTGGAAAAATCCCACATGGTGGATTATGTTGGTTTAGGATGTAGTTTTGACAAGCACAGTTCCCAGTTTTGCTTAATTCTTTCACCAAGAAGCAGAGAGGTGCAATCATCAGGGTCATACACTGACCCAAAACTCAATCTGGAATGGAAATTTAAGAGGGTAATAAAGTTACATCAAGCAGCTCTTTAATAAGACAAATTAGACAGCTCAACCCTCCTGCCTTGGTGATCATTCTGTGGAAAAAAACTCATTTGTGTGTCATATCTTACAAGGTGAGAAGTGAGGAGACAGTTCTATTCAGCAGCAACAGTGGTGATGAATTGCCTTGTCTGAAACAAACGTTTCACCAAATGATCTTCTGGTTATTACCTCTACTGGGTTAAAAAGGTGACAGGAGTTAGCTGTTAGTTTTAGAGTAAAGGTAAACAGCCTCTCCCATGGTGGGCCTGTACCCTACACAGTGTAAGCACATGTTTCCCATTGTGGTTAAAAAGGGAAGGGGATTAAAGTGTAGTGCAGTCGGAGCTATACACCCCATGGTGGGTTTACAGTCCTCTCAGGTCTTTCAGTATTGCTGATGTAGCCCTGTTGGAAGTGGCTTGTGTGTAGGGAGAAGCCATGATCAGATCTATCAGATGGACTATTCAGGGTCCTCTAGAGCCCAGACTTGAGGCCTCTCTTTGGGGCTGAGGAGGCAGGCGTGATACCATGTTGACAGAACTGCCTGACTGAGGCTGGCAGACACAGACACAAACACAGGCTGGGTAAGGATTATGAAAAGGTGTTGAAACCAAGCAGATTTTGCTTTTCAGTGGCCCAATACTGTCCCTGTGAAAAAGAGACAACCTTCAAAACTCATATTAAAGACAGAAACAGAGGTGGAGAAAAAGAGGTGAAGGCAGAGTTAGACTGAAAACAAAAGCAGAACAAAATCTGGTTCATAATCATTTGGCTGCCAAATATGAGGTTTTCACCCCAGGGCCTCAGGGTCAAATAGGCCACATTCAGGTACCACAGGGGACAGTTAAAGCAGGAGACTGTGACTGTGCAGCCAATTAAAGGACACTTTAAAAAGGCAAATAGTGCAAGGGACATTGAGGAAGATATGCATAGTGGAGCATATCTGCACTTACCAAAAACTGCCAATTAACCAACACCCCATGAAGCTCAGCTGTGACCGCTTCAGCTGGACAGCTTCCATGTGCAGTGAGAAAAAACACTCTGTGCAGGGTAAGAAAGGATGCAGAGGGAGGGTCAAACAGTGTTTGAGGGTTTACTGAGCATGATTCAAGCTGATTTTCAAAAATTGGACCCAAGTCATAAAAATTATAACTTGAGAATTGACTTGGACTTGACTGCTCTAAAATCTGATTGCCTAAAGACTTGCCTTGAGACTTGAAAACCTAAACATTAAGTCCTAACTTAATGATGACTTGATAAACATCACACACTAAAGAAATACATAAGACTGTGTTTCGTCTGCCTTCCATATCCACACACGAATATTTAACTATTGGGCTGAAATTACTTTTTCTTAGCTATGTAAAACTATCACTGCAGGTCGGAAATGAAAATGTTCAAATGCTGTGCTATTTACTTGCATCTTGACTTGCGAATTACTTATAGAGACTTACGACTTGACTTGTGTGCCCTAAATGACTTTGCCCGAAATCATGTCTAGTACACTTTGCTCCATCCAGGGAGATGGGATGCTCACCCAGACAAAGTTTAAGTCAAGTATTCCAAAAAATTATGAAGCGTCATTCTTAGCCTTTTGGCCTCAATGCCTACACACATAAACATAGATAATGACATTTCTATGTTATGTATACACGTTTATCAGTCTTGCAACATTGGTGTATCTACTTCTGTGTATGTTTGTCGGAGGAATTGGGGAGCAGGGATTTTGTACAGGGCCTAAGCATTTGTGCAGATTTGCAGGACTTTCTCACCCACAAAAATGGTGGGTGAAAGAATATGGCATGTTAATAAGCATGTGCGTGGTCGTGTTTTGAAACTGGAAACAGATTTATGTAGTGTTTGGGATCAGCTCTTTAAAAGGTCACACTGAACAAGTTAGCTCTGCTCGGTAAACCCTGTTCCCTCTCTGATCCAGGTGACTCTCGGCCAATAGTTTCACAACACACAGGACACGTAAGCACCACACTTACCACTTTCTCCTCCTTCATGACACAAGTAATTTCCGATTCCACTAACGCCACACTGACACTATTCAGTGTGGTGTTTGATTAATTGGTTCCTATAAGGCTCTTGGAGTGTTTCCGTTTGAAAAAAATAAATGACAAAAAACACTTTCTGGAGTCCTGAATTGTTAGATCCAAACACGCCTCCAGCCGCAAGCACAGCCACAGAGCAAGATGCCCTGGCATGTGATCAAATATGAGCCACAGTAACAGTAGTTTTCCTATTGACACTGATCTCAGCGTTACATGGGATAGAGTTGGAGGGGATATCTGTCAAACTCCCTTGATTACAAACATCCTTTACCAACACATGTGGAATGGCACACACACTTAAACACACATTCATGCATCGACGCACAAGCCTAGAAGCACACCATTGCATGCATGTGTGTGTGTGTGTCTGATATAAATGTCAGGGACTGCATGGGTGGAAAAAGGTGGGATGAGGAACACATCAAGTCTAATCCGGCCAGGGATTAGGAGCGGGCAAATATCACAGATAATAAACAAATGACTAACATTCCCGGTCTGTGTGGTTACAAGCCCCAGGGCTCCAGCTAGAACCCAGCAGGGTCTGGATCCAATCCCTGCTGTTTATCAGTGAGAGTAGAAGCGGCCACTTGTGAAACCTCCATGACAAACACTCGGGGACAAATCCAGAATGGCGAACACAGGAGTACAACCAATCACCCCTCCCAGTTTGATTTACAGCTCAGACCTCAGAGTCCTTAGCTTGATGTTCAGACTGAAAAGACCATTTTGTTACCACTACATTATTCACTCTGACACTGCCTTCTTGTTAGCCATATTCTGTGGGGTGACACTTGAATTTTGCCCTAACCAATCTCCAGTGACACATATCCAGCTACTCATAATTTTCAGTCAACATTGAGGCTGAGTTAGCCAACATACAGTCAGCATAAGTTAAGACAGTTTAAAGAGATTATGTCAGTACATATAGAGAACACATGTTGTTTAGGCAGATGAAATGTGCTGGTTAAATAATCTTGTCTTGATTTAGAAAAACACACCTCAGAGGGCATCTCATTATTTAAAAGTAAATGTTTAGTTATTATATGATCATATATATATATATATATTTTAAGTTTAATACATCACAAGCAGGGATTTGGAACAGTGATTAAACCAGTGCTGAAACTATTGCGCAACTGAATCAATTGATTGATTGATTGACAGAGAAGTAGTCAAAAACAACCTTCACTTGGCCCTGCTTCTTAAATATGAGCATTTGCTGCTTTTCTGTGTTTTATATAATTTTAAATTAAATAAATTTGGGTTCAGGACCCTTAATCAAACAAAAACCATTTTGAAGACTGATAAATTGTAATGGACATTTTTCACAATTTTCTGATATTTTATAAACAATTAATCATAAAAGTAATTGACAGATTAATAATCAAATCAAAGTTGTAGCCCTAGATTTATCTGTTGGCCTTAACTAACATGTTCCAATTTGACACTACTTGCTAATATTACCAACTTATGTTACAAACCCGACACCAGACTTTTTTGTATCACTCGATAAAATATGAGATGTGAGTGGCAATTCAGGGGTCTGGAACAAGTCCTCATGCTTAAGGCCAGAACGATTTTATGACACACGAAGTCAACACAAGAAAGACAGCAGAGCTGCACACCTGTTTAACATTATTGACAAAATATTGATTGCTTGTCTAGGTGTCACCACGGAGATTATTGCAGAGGAATGTTGGACAGATCAAGTAATATGTCATAAATTCCCTTACATAGTAACAGGGCTGGTTAATTAGCAGTGTGTGATGAAACAGATCAAAGATAAAGCAGAGAAAGCAGGTTGTAATTTGGTCAGGAATCAGGAAATGCACAAGGGGAGAAAGGGCTTCCACCAGAAATGCAGACACAGCATGTTTCCCCCCATCTCTTCTACCTGCTCTTTTGTCTTATGTGACATAAGATGAGATGTTTCATTAAGTCTTAACTTGGGTTGATGTTCGGAGGCCTTAATCTCACTCTCTATATGAGTGTGTTTTTGTGGGTTTGCTGAGAAGTTAAGTCTTCCCTTTGCTCTAATCCACCTATTTTGTTTCGGTCCACTGTTCAGATTTAAGGTGGAAAAGTGCCGAGACGGCAACGTTTTGCCTTCTCAGTCTGTCTGGCCCACAGTGCTTTACCTGCTGAGCCCAGAGACTCACCAAGCCTGAAGGACTCTGTTGCTTTAACCCTGTCCCAAGCATGGCCCTGGCCCACACAAAAGCCATCTGGGGTGCGGCTGAGAGCTTTAGCAACAAAATAACTCTTTCAATCTGCACTCTGCATGGTTCTGACTGCAGGGCGTTGAAGTCGCCAATACCAAGACTCTTACTGGACCTCCTCCTCCTTCTCCTCCACCCTTCTAATCCTGGCCTACATGACTGACTCCAACTGAAAGCACCACACGCCAGAGGTGGGAGCCAAAAGCACTGTGAGACCACCTGCTCATCAAACTAAATTGCACTCACTGAAGGCAATGGGGAATAGAGAGAATGAAAAGGAGGGGAACAAGAGAAAAAAAAGTAAGAATAAAAAGAAAGACAAGTCACTGCTCTCCCTCTGTGATCTTGGCAGACAAAAGAACAAATTACATTTCTGCGTCATGGCACCCGAGGGTCAAAATCGGCATAGGGTCCCTCTCAGTGCTGTTTGTGTGTGAACATGTTGGTATAGGTCCCATCAGTTCCCACAAGAGAGCCAGAGAGGTGCACAGGCCTACCTTTCAGCCTTTCATCTAGGCTTCTTTTGTATTCCGCTACACTTGTGTCTGTTGTCTCTCCCCTCTATTGGGCAGAATTGACTGTTATTATTCCAAACAGCATTATCTTTATTAATGCCACAGGTCTCAGGACTGTGCACTCCCTGGGAGCCGGGTCTGGAAAGAGCTGCAACCAATCTCCCTAGATAAAAGCTCAGCGGAGAGCTGTATGCAAGCCAGACAGCTCGGACAGGCCTTCATCCTCCCTCCTCATTCTCAGAGAGAGGTATAGGCCCTACAAAGACTAAGATATGGCTTTAATCTTAGCACTTTCAGTCAGACAGAAACATTTGAACTGAGAGTAGCTCTCTAGAAGGCTATCAAAAGCCACTTCGGGTTGTTAGCCACTAGTCAGAACAAACAAATTGTATTATTAGTAAATACATTTTTATAATATTTGAAAATTGCAAAAAGAAAAATATCCCTAATGAAAAAGTTTTTGAAAACCTGAAAATTGAGGGAAAGGTTTTGGAGTGACAAACTGTTCCGTTATAAGTCATGAAACTATATCTTATGATGCTATAGTTTATGAGCATGCTCTCCATTTCTACTGTGGCTTATATTGTTGGTGGCTCGCATGTACTTGGAGCTGAGGCCATTTCCTGATGTCAGCCATGCATGACAAGTTATTTTAAAGGTGGTGTGGAGAGCTGACGTGTGGCCAGGCCAGGCCAGGCCAGGGCAGGGCAGGGCAGCGGCTGGGGTCTCGGCTTAGTGCCTCGAGCCCCTCGCTCCAGTGGTCACACAGCATCAGCTCCCGGCCCGAGCCCGGACACTGATTTATGGGACAGGGGGATTACCATCAAACCAGCCGTGAGGACCACCCAGATGGTGGCACAGGACGACAGCCGCACAGGCACACACAGGCACACATGCGCGCAAATTCAAATATACTAATATATTCACACAAGAACTTATATGTACCTTTTTACACAGAAATCCACAGAAATCCAAATACTATATATAATAATAATAACAATTAATGACTTTGAAAACGCAAGCAAAAATCTTGCTATTCAAGATGTTTAAAAATTGAAACTTTCTGGGAGTAACCAAACATAAAAAAGCTACACATGCCATTTGTAATGGCTCTGTTAACCACTCAAGTGCAGTGGGAGGGATTAGTTTGCTGAGGCTTCCTCATTACCACAAAGCAAGGGCCAAGCTTTGCTCATCAGGGTTCATACGTATCTACAGGATGTGCCTGGTTAGAAGTAATTCCACTCAATCACGTCATACTATTCCTTTTTTTTTCTCACTTCAGTTTGCATAATGCACAATTGAAGAGCGACGACTTGTGTAATTTTCTATCTCAGCTGAGCCAGGTCCAAAACAAGAGCCTTCCATGTAGTTACAGATGGGGAGCAGAAGCCAGGCTCAAACTCTGGCTTTCATCAAGACTTGTGTAAATTCACTGAAATTGGTGACATCCAACTTGATCATGATGTTTAATAACTTCACTTTCCACTTTTCTCAATGCAGGTCTAAACTCCTCTCATTTTCATTCCGAATGCATTTACCATCCTTAATACTTTTCCACCAAGTAACATTTTCGTCCAAGAACATGTGCAAATACACTGAGCAAAAGAGGAAAAAAGGAAGAAAAGCAGATATTTCTTACTTGCCAGGGCACAGCTCAACCTCAAGACACCAGTTGGATGAGCTGAACAATAAGAGTCAATGACAAATCGGACGTGGTGCATTCCTTGGGCAAACACTCACCTCATAAAGGGAGACAGGTAGGCAAACACTCACCTGCCCTAAGCTAATAACGTATGTGGAGGCAACCCCACGTACACACACTCACACATGGACACACTTGAGCTTGTCAATATGTTGAGACAATGATGGGAATTAGACTGCACAAAATTGTGTTAGCATAAAGATAGGACCAGATTTGCTCAGAAAAAACTAAAGGACAAAAATCACATGTAGCATTTTTCACAACAAAATCACCATACCAAAGAGGAATGCAAGAGATCTGTGTCACTTTGTGCTGTATTACTGAGCTATGTGAAGTGTAGAAATAGACCGGTACACAACTATAATGTATATGATAGGCTTGCTCTGTTTAATGGTTTCTCTTAATCATTGCACTGCAAAAATAAACAGAAATTGAATTATTTTAACTAAGGCCACCACAATGGCTGCAGGAGGAGGATTTAAGTGGCTTACACAGAATGTATTTTATAATAAGTTGCACATTATAAACCACATGTCTGTACATAGCCTCCTCAAAACTTGTGTGTATGTGTGTGCATGTTGTTAAAAATCTCTGCAAGCTTATGTATCAGGGAATCATTGATGACTGTGCTCACTTTCCTACCAAACAAATCACACACATTTTCCCATAAGGCCTTCTTTCCCAGCAGAGGAGAGCAAACCTCTAGTGACAGCACCACTTTGCTCAGTGGGATGCACCCTCAACACTTCCTGACCATGTGACTCCCTCCAGCTTCCTTTTCATTGGACGTTCAGAGGCGGAGAGGATGAAGAGAAGAGGGGGCAGTGGTGGCGGAGGGTGGCGGGGAGCTGGCTGGCAGCGGACACATGAGAGAAAACAAATTCCTGCCCCATTGCTATGGAGATGAGTCAACAGCAGGTCGGGGTGGAGCAGAGAGGGCCGGGGGTTGTGGGGCACAGGCTGACCAACAATTCATCCCCATATCCGGCTCCCAAATGATTGGGCAAACATGGAGTGCTGCAGAGTCAAAAGGGCCCTGAGGGGCTGAGAGAGGGGCATCACCCTGGGGTGACACGCTGACAGGCACACACTAGTTGGTAGAGGGTGGACCAGCTGAAAGAGGGAGTAAGGGATAGGGGGAGGGAGGGGGCTGATGGGATATGGGAGAGGGGCTAAGTACATTGAGTACCGCAGGCTAAAGCACAGTCACAAAACAGTATTGATGGCTGTGGCTTTGTAAAGCAATATAATTAAATGATTTGTGTTAAAATGCCATTTTGAGGATGAGAACAATCTCTCAAGTAAATTCTTTATGTTAAATTAAATAATAAACAACATTTGGCTACGAGCTGTGCCAACAGTTAAAGTACGAGTTGCGTAAGTTTTATAAGCCTAAACCACAGTAACACTAAGTATCTGGCATACATCTGCTTTGTTACAGATAGTGAGAACATTTTGCACGTCTGAGTGAGCCACGGGAGCTGCAAAGCAAAACACTACTGGACAAAAAAGCTTGGAGATAAGGACATAACATCACCTAATGACAACCGAGCACATGGTGTCCCTATTGGGCAGATGGACATGAGCAGAGGTTTAAAGGAGAGCACTTTAACACTGAAACACAACAAGCACACTGAGACTAATTGCAACATTTTTAGAAACATATATACTCACCAGAAGTTCCCTGGGAAGCAATTAAAGGTTGACATCTCATTCCAAGAATTTGAATTCCTTCACTGTGAAAAAAAAAATCAAAAAAGAGGACAAAACGTCACTTCACAGACTAACCATATAGTATTCCATTGCTATATCTGCTTAACTCTTCACTCTCCATTTGTTCAGCTGGGTTCATTTAGGTAAAATAGTGTTGGAGCATGTAATATGAGGTTTGTATGGAAACTAGTTCAAAGCCTCAACCCACAGGACCAGGTTCCAAAACACTGGCCACTTTACAGTGGTGCAGAGCGCCGCTTGACAATAACGGGTCAGAGACAGAAATAACAGACTAGCAACGGGTGGATCTCATCAATGTCACATCATACAGAAAAAAAACCACAAGGTTTCAATACTGTACTTGTATTAGGCTAGACTTTATGTTGTGTAAGGGTTTTGTCTCAGTCAGCAGACAATGTCATATGTAACTTTATGCACTGTCATGGCTTGGTTTGCCCAGACTGGCAAACCAACTCCCATTATCCAATTGGCCATTTTACTTTGAAGGGTTGAAATGCCACCATTACAACAGACCTTTCACTGGGCAGTGGTGGGTGTGTTAGCAGAGAGGACCTGTTACTGGTTCTCCACTCCTATGTCAGAGCACAGTATTTTCATAAACACTGCTGAAGCATGTCCTTCCTTTAGTGGGAATTAGGATCATCTCCATACTAATCCACCCAACAAATCTTATAAATGAAAAACAGGACTGCATCAGTTATAGTGTGTTTGTCAGAAAAAGAGAGGAGCGAAAGGAACAAAAACAAGGGGAAAAAGTAAGATGATGATAAAAATAGCAGATGTTAAGAGTCACTTCTCGAAAGGTGTGTCATTCAGGGAGTTTGGGACGAACTTTTGGCCGCGACTGAGCTCTAAATTTAGCATATTTACTAAAATAAAAAGTGAGTTCAGTCACTGGCACTGGAACGTTCTCCTCCCCATTCATGACCTCAGTGGTGCAGCCGGCGTCACTCGTGACGAAATACAAACCATATAAAACAACAAAAAAGGACCTCCTCAAATACTGAGTACAGAAGGAAACAACCGCAATTTAATGTTCCCTGTAAATGATCCTATTATAGCAATCCGAGTCCAAATCAACAGAAAAATATGGCTTTGCACATTCTAAATTTAGAACAGTTTGAGCATAATTTACCTTTTACATAACAACTTTAAACAGAACAGTGTCTAGTTTGATGTTTGAGAATTAAAGCCTTTTATTTAAGTTTCTATAAATGTATACTTGACTGTGTGTACATAAAGTGAATAAAGGATGTATAACACATGTAGAAAGCTACTGTGTTTATTGTATCCATACATGCCAGGGATGAGCCTGTGTGTGGCAGGCAGGGGAGGATGCCCCTGGGCCAGGCAGAGGAGTAAGTGAAGTCCCATCTAAGCTTTAAAGCATGCGAGTATCAGGCCTGTAACTAAAACACAGGCATAAACACAGGCGATGTTAGGGATTACACCCTGCAATACCGCCGCAGGAAACAACAGACAGCACAGGTGTAACCATCGCCACAGACACATTCCTCTCCATCTCCTTTCTGCCGGCGGAGGTCTGACTGATCATCTACCCTTGTTGGCTGTGTGAAACTTGTGCAAACATCTGCATACACACACAGAAGAATTAGAATGGCCTAATGTCATGTCCAAGAAGCCTTGCAGCACAATACCACACATTCTTTCAGAGAGTGTAAAATCTTTCCTTTGAGAAATTGTTGTTTATTATTATGTCTGATATTATTTGTCTCTCTTTCCCTCAGGAGTTGAATCTGATCTGATACATCAATTTTGCAAAAACATCAGCTATATAATAGCAATAAATCAAAGAGCAGTACAGAACATTTTAAACACTGATAGGATGTTTTTTAAAACATTATGTTTTCTAGAAAGCAAAAGGAATACGATTTAGTAAGAGCAGCATGGATGAAGGGGGGAGGAAGGCACATTTCCTCAGTAAACAGCACCATCTAGAGCAAACAGCCTACATTTAATCCTGCACCTCACTCTCGTTGTTGCTGCCCGTCTTCATAAACAGCAGAAAATTATACTCATATGGTAGATTCATCAGTAACAATTACTTCATGTAAAATGCCAAAAATCCTCTCAGTTCCTTTAAATGTTAAAATGAGAAAATCAAACAAGCTCACTGGCTTATGGTTATTTTAATTTTCTTTTCTTTTTTAAGATAGCAAATAAGCAGGTTGTCTTGTTCTCTGGGTTATTTCTGAGCCACATATGTACAATTACAGAGGTGAGGTTGAACCACTCATTTTCCCAGTGTGAGTTGATAATGAGGCAGGCCGTTATTGAGATGTTTGCTTTAATCGTGTTCAGGGTTATTAGGGGCGGTTTACAGTACACAAGAGAGATTAAGGTAGGCCACGCATGACAGAAAGAGCTGAGGAGGCCAATGATAAGCCAGCTACCCACAACTGTGAAGCGGTCTGAGAAATATGAGCGCACAGTAGGACATGAAACATAGCAAGACAATCTCTCTCTTTCTTTCTTTCTCTCTCTGTCTCATTTGCCCTCTCTCTGTTGATGTTACACAACCAGAAAGGAATGCCTCATATATCGGAGACAGATTTAAAACAAGCGGAAAAGAAAAGAACAATAAAGAGAGGATCGCAGAGGGATCTATAGAGGCAGTGGGTGTTGTTTGGTTCCTTTATGTTTATATAAAAGGACAACATGGCAGGGAGCTTGGCAGTCCTGTAAAAGGCACACTGCAGTGACACACAAGCCTAGGCACATACGCACTTAACTTAACACATGCTTACATAAACTAAATCAGCCTGAGACACACAGTTGTGTGCACCAACCGGGGAACACTACACATTTCCTCTATATTTTTTCATGCCATTAATGAAAATAGACATTGTACTGTTTCAATACATTTTTGTTGGAATTTAGGGAGCACTTGAACATCCATCATTTTATGAGCTTCTAAACGTTCCCACAGAATTCCCACAGTTTTTCCGTGCATTTGTTCCATACACATTAAAGTAGCACTCAATTAGGACAGCACATGGAGCCTGAAATGGGGTACTCATATGCTACTCAAACAAGAGATATAGCACCCACCACCCATGTTTTTGTGACCCATGTTGCATTAAAAAACAATTCTATTTCCCAACATATAAACAATGGAAAGTCATTCATTAAGTACAATTAAAAGAGATTTGTATTTTTGAATATTTTGAAAAACTGTTAAAGTTGGCTAAATCCTAAACTGAGCTGAACTGTGCCAGTAACATCAGGTGGATCCGCACTTTTGTATTAATACCCTCCAAGGCTAAAGCACTTTCATAGGAAGACAAAAGTTGGACTTGGTTTACGTCAACATTATCTGTGTCTTTGTTGCCATATTTGATTCAGCTGCATAATATAGAAACCACAAAAATCTAAGATTAAAATGAACATTTCACACATCCTTTTGCACTGCATGGTTTGACAGCATTAGTAAAAGGTGTGGGTGTGTTTGTCTATGTGTGTATCAAGTTAGCAGAAGGTCAGAGTGGTGAAGTATTAGAGCACTGTTTGCTCTCTTCCATGTACTCTTGGGGACCAGCCTGTTTGAGAGTTTGAATAGTGACGTGTGAAACTCGTAAAAACAGGACATAGCGCCGCTCTGTTTGCTTAAGAACACAAAGAATGGACTGCCATTACAAAACAAATCCCTCAGCTGCATTCCTCCTGTCCATCAAACCTTACCTGTTGAACAAGATATGACACAGAGTGGAAAAGGTAGTTACAAGAAGATCTACTTCATGGTGGGATGACTTGCAATTTGTTCAAAGGTTGTCAGCTCTCTGACCTTCATATACAGTATGACCCTAGGAAAGAGGCATGCATCCACAAGTTTGCATGAGCATACATTCTCTTTCTCTCTCCTGTGAGTATGAACATGCGTATACTAATATGTAGACACATACTCAGTACCATAGTCAGAGGAAACCTCATGGACGAGCATCTGATTTTAAGCATTTATAATAATTATAAACAATAATGGGAAATAATGGAAACATTGTACTATTTCAAATATTTTATTTTACATATAATGTTGTTTGGATTTTAGAAGAATTGATGATGTTAATTTAATTTGGGGGTGATCCTTCAAGATGCACTATACTTTTTTGATGCCACTTTCTAAATTTATGCATGCAATGCAATTCATTTGTAATTTAGCCAATAAATCCACAGCATTACAGTTAGACTTAATTACATGTTTTGTGCAAAGACTTTAATAACGCCCTTGCAACATTGTAAATCACATCTTGAGAGCACCACATGACATTTTGTCAGCAAAACAATATGACAGTATGAAAACAGCATAGTTGAGATATGTAGTACAACTACACTGGCAGCACTCATGACAAAACCATATTTTTTTATGCTGCTGTTGGTTGAAAGATGCATTTGAACTATATTTCGTTCATGCTAGAGAGGCTGTCTGAATCTGGTCCAAACCCTCCTGCCATAACAGATCAATAGGCCTACAGACAAGACAGGACACTGTACTTAATATTATAGGAAACCATCTGGAAAGCTTGCGCTCCTTGCAATAATTAAAACAAAAGATTTTGCAGGTGACAGGGCCTGGGAGAGGTGAGGTGCACGTGACAGAAAAAAAACAATACATTGAGGTTTGTTTGTTTTTTTAACCAAAAAATACAAAATATTTGCTAATTACAGCTTCTAAAATGTCAGGATATGGTGATTTTCTCAGTTTTATATTTTTGTAAAATGAATAACTTTGGACTGTTGTGTCAGCTTGAGCTAAAGGAAACTGTGATTGGCATTTTTCACTATGTTCTGACATTTCTACACTAACTGACTAATCACTTGATAGAAAAAAGAATCAATAGATTAGGGCAGCAACTAACCATTAATCGTTTGGTCTATAAAACAATAGAAAACAGTCAAAATGTTCATCATAATTTCCTTCTTCTAATATCTTGTTCTACAGTCCTAAACCCAAACATCTTTAATTAACTATAATGTAAGATAAGGAAAAGCACAAATCTTCACATTTTAGAAGCTGGAACCATAAAATGATTGGTGTTTTTGCTTGAAAATTGACATTAATCGATTATTAAAAGAGCTGACAATTACTTGAAAATATGTTACTACTAACACTAATATTTAGTAATATATACTTTTGATGCACACTGTCATGATAGTCACAGTGCTGCAGTGTCATGATAGATGACTTTTCCCATAAATTGTATCTCACATTTTGAAACACCAAAAGAAAGGACAGTTTAATAACGGTGCCTTTTTTCTGCCTTCTGTCCAGCATCTGTTATATCAAACATCTTAATGGTGTTTTCAGCAGAGATGCCCAACTTGCTCTTATGTAACATGTGATTCAGGCTTTGAAAACAAACTGATGGATCCGATAGTAAAGCTGGGGTGACACTGGGTGGGAATCCATCAACTGGAACATATGAAAAGGGAGAGAGGCACCAAAAGATTCCAGCCCGCTCCCCTCCCCTCCTTGCCATCATCCTCGTATCAGAGGAGCCATTGGGAGAATTGGATGTGATTTGTATGTGTGTTTTTGAAGAGGGGTGCTCATAAACAGCCATGAAAGGGGCCCCTCTATTCAACCTGCCAGTAGAGATGCGCTTCACTGGGCCAGCCTTTTGTTTTCCCCTGTTCACAAAACCTTAAGCATAGAAAAAAAGGGGTTGATTCTCTCGATGTGTGCAGGCCCAAATGATGCTATTAGATTGGGTGCCCGCTTTGGGTGAAAAAGGCTTCAGTAGCGTTTGAAGTGATTTAAAACATGCAGGATAGAGCTGCCTGCAAATCCTGTTTGGGAATAACACTGGAGGAGAATGGGGAGGTAAAATGCCAAGCTAGTGATTATTCTATAGTATGCAAAATTGCTCTCAACTCCATGAGTGCCGTGGACGTTAAAACAAAAGATGCGGAACATTCCTTTGTCACGTGATGAAGGTCAATGTGCTGCGGTGGTGCGTGGGGTCAGGAAGTTCACCAAACTTCCCACGCTGCCTTACACCATAAGATCGCAGTTAAAGCTTGTAACGCTCTTCATTATTGGCAGAGGAATTTTGTTTCCACAAGGGCCGGTGCCCAAGTGCCCACACAGGGATGAGCCATCAGAAAAAAATATACAGAACACACCAATTACACACTAAGAATGAAAGAATGACTAAGAAAAACATTCTTACAGAAAATAGATGTTTTTCACATGAATCCAAGAGAAAATGCGTTAGTTATGTTAGTGACGTCACAGTGATACAATAACGATACAGGTATGTCATTTGTTGATACTGTAACACTATAATATGCCTTTCTACTCGAGAGGCCTAGAACCATTCCAGTCAAGCAAGCAGGTGACAATTTGAGAATGAAACTGTGCCAGCCAATGGCATTGTGTGGGGCATGTCATCATGGTGCCCGTTTGTCGACAGCAACCTAATAGGCATGAGAACCTGACAGTGTCAACAAAAGGACAGTGCCAAACAAAACCACTTGTTGGGAGTGAAAGGGCTCCTGAACAGGCTTGGTCCGGATCCACTCCACTCCACTCAGCCTTCCCTTCCAGTTACATTATGCCTCCTTGACATCTCAGCTATCAGGAAGAACGTTTCATGTTTGTTGTTCCTTCACAAATTATGCACTACTTTCTGCAGCCACCCACGCTTACTCTCAGACCACCTTTTCAGTGAATTCTTTGGACGATGCATTTGTCTATTTTTATATGGTTTGGAATTACTTTTGTCATTGCTGCTGCCTTTTGACAGACTGACAAGTCCATGGCATTTCCCTGCTTTCCACTCATAACCTTTAGGAATAATAAGCAGGTAGATAAAAAGGTATGAATATATATATATATATATATATATATATATATTATTTATTTATTTATTTTTTATTTGTGGATAGGATTATTGACATAATATAATTAGTCATGTAATTACTTGGGGTTTTGCCTGTGCAGGTTTTCCTCATTCCAAAAGGAATGAAAAAAGCAATCATGTTAATACACACATAGGAGGCTCATGGGAAAAATTACTCTAAAAGTGTCTCCTGTACCAACACTTGGCAGTGTAGAGAAAGGTATCAAACTAGGTTGAAAAGTAAATGCAAAAGTAAAGGAAAATTCTAATCTGTAAAAACATCATTAGAAATCATTATTTATACACACCATTATTTATACACACAGGTGAGCTAACAGTGAGTTGGTAGGAAACATTCAGTGACTCAAATGGGCTCCAAACTGATGGGATTTTCCCCATTTGGCATATTTGTCAGCTGTCTGGTCTGCAAGCAATATCACCTCTGATTGCACACGACAGGGTAGTCAAATGCCCTAAATACCTTACTTATCAGTGCTCATTAGTAACACAGTTTGAGAAGTTTGAGATAAAGTTTCTGTTGTAGACTATAGTCACCTCTGGGATCTATGGATAGTAACTTTATGTCGACACACTGTTTTCTTCTCGACAGGCTGTCATATCTACAGTATCTGCATATTCTCAAGGTTTGTCTTCCACTCAGAAAAGGATACAGAAGCTACACAAATGAACCAACTTTTCAATTCCAGTACAAGTAATTAACAAATGCTGAGCCCTGTAAGAAAGCGTAACCATTGAGCAGAAATGCTGTGAGCAATGTGAACATGACACCACTGCAGCCGCTTCTTCAGAGCTTCAGAGCATCACAGTATGTTTCCCACATACTGTATGTAAAAGATAATAAAATGAAACACACAACATCAAAATATGTGTTTATGAGAATGATATGATCATATTCTATTCTTCCGGAATGCAACTTTTGCAGTAGTCAATCAAACTCTTCGCCACAATATTCCTGGGAAATGCCAGGACTGAACTTAAACAAAATGTTTTCCACGTCAAAAAACATTAAAACCTGTGTCTGTCATTTTAACAATGAGATGAACCTAAGTTGATTAACTAACATTATTTTATTTATTTTTGACATTTGGTATGGCCTTCAATACCAAGTAAGTCATGCATCCTGGATTTCAATTCAGTACTACAGTTGTCAGATTTAAGAGAAACAGTAATCTTATGAAACACATTCCTTAAGAGGACAGATTTATATGGAGTGTGTTCAAATTATAACGGATGCAAGACAATATGTGATTTCATATTCTCAATGCTTCCTTGTGAAACCAAGTAGCAGGTTCTCAAAGTTGAAAATATAACTGGGGTAGACCCTAGAGGCCATGATGTCAGTGGAAGTCTTTACCAGGATGCTTGGTATGGGTCATGTGGGCTCCCGCTGATAAGACTGAGAAGCAGGTCATTAGGAGACCCTCAGCAAATGGCTAACAATGCTGCCTCAGTCCCAGCTATCGGGCCATCTTGCCACAGACCACATGTGGGCTAGCCAGACACAGGTAATCAGGGCTGTCAGAATGGGACCAGCTCCTCTTGCAGAAACCATAAACCACCATCTCCAACCTATTAAACTACTTAACATACAGGATAGAAACATTTTATGATTTTTAGTAGGATAAAGAGTAGGATAAATCAAATGTCAATGGTAGCTGCATTTAGCAATGTCAAGTAAACATTCCTCACTTCTCCTCTCATAAGTGACCCTCCTTGCACAAGCATCGCCACCGACTCTCTGTCAAACCGGTTGATGGTGAAATCACTGTTCATTGTGATGCCTGTTGCCATGGATACACCCAGGTGTTGCTCACGAGCCAAGGCAGAAGAATCAGAAAGCCAAGGCGCTCACTAATCCTTCTCCATACCACAGTGTGTCAATAATCAGGAATGCACTGCCTAAACTAAACTATTGTTCCTCTGCCAAAAAATCACAAATATAAGCACTGACATTACCTCTGGGCACTGTCGTCTCTGGGACTGGAAGAGAATCAACAAGAGTCAGAGATGGAAGAGGGAAGCTTTGATATCTCTCCAGACAGCTTAATACTGTCTAAATCATAAAACTTTTTACTACAGTGCATGGGGGGATGTATAGTGTTGTACTGTTGGGGATTGACTAAAGCACTTGAGTAGTAGCTTTTTTTACACAGTAGGACAAAGTCAGAGCTCCTGAGAAGACCAGCTGCTGTCTACAGTTGGAAGGCTTTGAACTAGCACTAAGCCCTGAGACAGCAGGAAATATCCTCTTCACTTCTTTGAACAGCCCCATTAGAGTTCAATTCTGAATAGAAAATGTAACAGAAAAATAATCTCACAAGGATTTATACAGATGCACCTGACTATGGCATCTGATCTTTGTGGACAAAAGCTACTAAACCAAACTAGCAGTTGCCCACTGTTCATCTGTCATGGAGTAAATGTTTATTACTTTGCTCCAGAGAATGGAATGTGGCAAGTTGCCATTTTCAGGATAACTCTCTAAAAGTAATTTGTCTCCTGTGTCATTATTCTTATTCTATGTCTTACTTTTAAGAGGTTGCATGGTAGCTGATATGTTAAAGAGTCATCTCGACATAACGCAGCAGCAACTCAACCGTCTTACAGAAAACCACAGCTCATACTTCAAGATCAGACATGCAGACATGAGAAGGTCTTAGTCCATCCTATGTAAGACCATACAATAGCTTGCCTGTTGTCTCTACTCCTCTCTGTCCTCTTTTCTTTTCTGTGTGTGTTTTCAAATTCTGTGGTATCACAGAACAGCGAAGCGCACAACTGGGCAAACGGATGCGGCCATAGTGGTAAGACCATTGTGGAATGCCCCGGCACTGAAAAGGTCCTCCTGAGAGCTTTATTGTGTGGGGTGGCTAGCCGCAGCAAGTTCTATTGCAAGCCACAACAATGAGCATCTTTGTCAAGCAACACTATTATCATTGCACATTACTGTAAATGACAGGAGAGGGTAGTGTGTCGAAGATCCCATTTAATGAGCTCCAGGTATGTGCTTGTCATAAAACGAGAAACTAATTTAAACATCTGCACAGCTGAGCTCATGTGCCTTCAGCGTCTAAGAGGATGTAAGTTTTGATCTGAAAGCTTCTACACAAAGTCATTTTAGCTCTGAGGAAATGAAGTCCACAAAATCTGATCAGAATTCTTTGGAGACAAATGTAAATTTAAAACTGTTTATCTTAGGGTGCAATCACCCTGCCAATTACAACTGAAACAGGGCTTGAAACCATATGTTATATGGACGCACAATTAACTTGTTTATTGGACAAAATTTTGGTAGCTTTTCTAATAGTTTAGAGATTTTAACTATGGACGTGTCTGGGTTCCTTATGGTCTTGAAACCAGGTTAAACAACAAAAATTGCCTTCAACTTAATATTTGGGGTTTGTTTTCTGCAGTTTATGTGTCAATCCGACTGCACACACCACAAATTGCTTAGAAGAAGACAGAGGCGCACTTCTTCAGGAAGTCTTGGTGTACATGCTCCTGATTGAATCATCCATACTTGGTTTAAATGCACCCTGAAGAGCTAAAAACAGATCATCTTGTGAGGTCAAAGGCAGTCAGACAGGCAGAGGCACTTGACCCTCTCTGCTAGATTACAGCTCAACCTGAACTTGACCCCTCTGTCACCTGATTTAAGAGCCTGCACTTTAGACAGAGCTGGTTGGTTGAGGATTATCTGACCCCAGACTTGTAGAACTTAGCCCTCCTCAGCAAGTGCTCACTCATCCTGATGTCATCTCTAATTGCTCTTGCTGCGTGGGATGTGAAGTCTGATATAAGGTACATTGTTGACTATGTGCATGGGCTTGTGTGTGTGTGTGTGTGTGTGTGTGTGTGTGTGTGTGTGTGTGTGTATGTATGTACGTATATCATCAGGAGCCAAGCTAACATTTGCCTGTAGCAACACACACACACACTCATGTCTTCACCTGCCACAACCTATCATTACTGCTGTCACGTAGCCACCTCCGCAGCAGGCCTCACAAGCCCCGACAACCACCGGCACACACACCTGGAGGGCCAAACACTTAGTTCCCAGCCCTGTGCTTCGTAAACACAGCCTTTTAACACACACAAACAGACACACACACACACACACACACACACACACATATATATAAACATCCACACACCTATTCATATCCTGCAGCCTCAGCTTCTACCTTGCCCCTCCCTTTCACTGTAAAATATGTCTCACTTTTCTATCTCCCCTACCACAAATGCTTTAATGCTATTTAATTTACTTCCTTTTCCACACCAGCTGAGTGAAACAGCACACAAACTGCAGAGCCAGGTTGCCAGCAGCTTCCAGGCTGCTTCTGTGACTAGACAAACAACAGGCCACAGTATATATTCCAGAGCAAACACAGTACAGAGAAATGGATTCTGATAAGTTGAATGGTACAATTCAAGAAAAGAAAAGGAACTTTCTAATCCAGTGTCAGTAACAGCATATTATGATTCAACAAGCCTGATATTTAACCGCAATGTCTTCATCTTGCATGTTTCTTCATCTGTGTTTGCTTGAGCCACGGCAACTTGAGAGTGTACACTGTTGAAACACATAAGACCACTGAGCTGATGTTGCACACCTGAGCCCAGCCCGCCTGCCACACGTGTGACCTTTATAAAGGCTGTCACTGTGACAAATCAGACACAAGAAAAAATTCTGAAGATCCCAGCCAGCTGGTTCAGGGCTGCTCAGTACAAACAGAAACTTCACTCAGAGTTAATTGAGGGGACAATGGAGGACCTCTGGAACGTGCTACCCCAACAGAAGGTTTGAGAAAGACAAGAATCACTGTGGTGTTTGCCTTCCTTTGTCATGTTAAAAGATTGTCTTGGGCCTGTGCTTGCTCTGCACCATGTTCTATTCAGAGAGAGCTTAGAGTGTAGCTGGTTACTCTGATAGGTGTGTGAAACCTGAAACTCACAGGCAAACTGTGCAAATGGAGAATCTAGAAAAAACAGCATGTCACACCTTACAGGCTTCAATTCCCAGACACTAAAAGCACATTATCTAGAATATCAATGCATTTCCTTACAAGGACCTTGAACATGAAATACTTTTCTTGAAAATTAAAAAATGCAGCATGCTGTTTAATGACATGTATGTATAAAATATAAAGTAGAAGCAGTAATTTACAGAACATGTAGAGTCATGGCAGCAACTAAGCAAAGAGAACTGACACCCTCTTCACTGGAAATTGAATTCCACTTTTCTATTGGATTTTGGACTTCATCTCTTTCTCTCTTAAAAGGATAGCTTCAAAATTTGTCAAGTCTGTCTTAAAGAGGAACTCCACCGATTTTACACATCAAAGTCTGTTTTGGGGTCTTGAGGAATAGTGGTGTGGAGTTAGAAAGAAGTGAGCTCATCAGACCTCTGTAGCCCGCTCCTCAGCTCTGTTTGAGACTAGGGACTCAGCATGGCACTAGCAACTCGCATAACACACCCAAATCTCCACACAAACTTTCAGCAGTCGAGTTGCATTGTGGGTCATGTAAGTGCCAGGTTTTGACAACAAAGAAGAATGTGTGGAATAAAAGATATCTCTGGTTCTGAGGCATCAATTTTGTTCACTTTTTTTTTTAAACTGTCCATTGTGAGTCTGACAATATAATACTGTAGGAGTGCAATGCTAAATAAGCAGAGCACACTTTTAAAACAAAGGTCAGGTGTCCATAGGTACATTGAAACAGTCATTCATACTGGCCATTAAAAGATATGGGCGCATCTGACTATTGTAAGAAAATAGTCAGGTGCCACGAAATAAATCTGAACTTATCTCTTAAACCAAACCTCTTCTATGCTTTTTCCTCTCCAATACAGTGATTCAAAAACACCTATAGAGTGGACAGATAATAACTGATCAATCAAATTCTGCTAAATGTAGAGTGAGAATATAACCTAAACTAAAACCTAGACTCATGCAATGCAAGGCTTACTTTGTTTTCATGACCTTATTTCTGTGCCTACAACTGTGTGTGCGTGACGTGTGCTGACTATGTGCGTGTATGAAGTGTGTGTTGTGAATGACCTCATCAAACCCAAGAATATACAGCAGAGAGGTCTGGGCAATATCAGGTTCGAGCTACGCCACAGAGCCCGAACGGTGTCACCCCGCTTCATTTACATACAGCAATATACAGGTCTACAGCCCACTCCCAAACACACATACACAAACCATTCACAACATGTTAAACTCAGACTCACTCAGAGCGTGTCTGTGCACAAGTGTGTGTTTGTTTGTAAGTGGGCGGAATAAAGGGCAAGGGTCCCAAAAAAACATGTCATCTTCATTCAGTTTGGTGAGCAGAGTGTTTTAGAGGCATACAGTGAGATGGTACGATGTTTTTGTTGCTCAAAATCAATTAAGCTGTATTTTTCTTCAGTTGTTTGTAACTGTAATGCACAGCACAAGAGCAGACTGTTGTAAACGTATTCCTTCACTTCTCTGCTGTTAGAGGCACAGTATGTGATTACTGTGAGAAATATGCAGAGCTGTCTCCAGTGAGAGAACTTGGGGAAAGATCCAGCCACAGGATATGTGTGTGTGTGTTGTGTGCGTTGTGTGTGTGTGTGTGTGTGTGTGTGTGTGTGTGTGTGTGTACATACAGAGGCCTCAGGCATGATCAAACAAAGCACATCTAGGTACAGTATGCCATCTGTACTCACCCCCAGCCACTAAAAAATGTACTCTACCCCACCCTCCCCATCTCCACGCAGGGTCTTTGCGGTATATGGAGTGTTAGAATGAAAGAGGCCTTGTCTAAGAGGCTAATCCTTGGGTGATTAGTCAACGCGTCTCGATTAAAAGCTGGCAATTCTGCCACGCCCCCCCCCCCAGTGGAAATGGCAGCCCACAGGTGTCCATACAATGTGTTATTAGAATGAAATGTTTAGGGTGATGGGTCGGGGTTGACTTTCTTATGAGATAGAGGAGAGGAATGAGACAGGAGCAGGACCTGAACAATCCCTCACAAAAGGATTGACAGTGGCTGCAGGAATGCCAACACAGCAGCCCTGTAAGATAAGCATTTTTTAGCTTTTCTTAAATTCTATTTTGCATGTATACTCTCTCCCATGCTGGGGTTAAATTAACTTTTTCTTTCTTGAAAATATAAGAACCAGAAAAGTCAGTAAAAGGGAGAAAGACTGAGAGAAAGTGGTACATATATTTTTACAGATTATCCCTTCATCAGTCAGTGTTTTCTGTAAACAGCCATTTTGAAGTGAAAGGATTGAGAGCAGAGACAGGTATTCAACCTAATCAGCATCATACGCTTTCCATCAACATAAATACCTCATCTTAAGGGTATTCCCATGCCAGAACATGCCACCAATGGCTAAAATATTCTGACTTTGACGAAACTGTACACAGTCAAGTATACATAAACTTTATATCACAATGCTCAGAGGGAGCTACAATGCACAAATGGTCACCAACTGACAAAGATACAGTATATTTGTGTTGAAACAGATGACTGAGGCTAAGTCTGTGAAGTGTTTTTATACTTTATTCTTTATGATTGTTAAACATATAAGTGTGTATAACATAAGTGTACTGCATAAGTGTGTATTAAGGGAGTGATGTGTTTTAAAGGAGAGGCAAGCGACGTTACGAGAGCTAAAGGCCCTTTTTCCAACATGAAAGAGAAATGTAGAAGCATCAAAAAAGCCTCTCTCTAATAAAACACTAAATCATAAAAGAAATACATATTTCTGTAATGACTATTTTTCCCACTGGTTTGATACTAGTCACAAATACTGATCAGTTTATGTAATTACAGCATAACTACGTAACGATCAGTGGCTTAATTCCTCCATTGTCATTGTGAGTTTAAGCCATTTTTCTTAATCTGCTCCTTGTTAACTCGTGGCAGTTTGAGTATCAGGAAATGACCTTTGGCCCTAGGGACAGACTACTGTACTTCCCCAATCACATCCATCGTGTGCCTAACCTTGAATGAAAGCTCCAAGGGGGAGGGCTGTGTCTTTGGAGACCGGACACAGAGAGGAATCACTTACCACTTTTCCCAAGAGACCCCAGTGGAGTTGCACAGAGGCAGGATTCAAATAACAATGGCAAGAGGGAGGGGCTGAATGTTTCCTGAGATCACATGTTGTTAAGAAGACCACAGCACTTGCCAACCAGCCATCCAGGCCGGCTGTATGCGGAGGTCCACAGGGTGAGAACACACATGGTTTGAGTTTAGATCTGTGTAGGACCGGGAGGAAAGAAGGGGCCTGGTAACAGGAACCCTCCAATTCTCACTTCCTGCTTCTGCTGGAAACGTGATCTGAGTACCCATCATGCCCATCAACACAGAGAGCAGTGTTCACCCGGCAGCCAAAAGGGATAGCATGTTCAGGCACAGGGCACACCATCACAACGAATCAGCCTGTCAGCACCCTGAAACCCAGGCTGGTGTTTTCCTAATGAGCTGGGGGGAGCAAAGACAATCCCATTCAATCATGCTGTTAATTCTCCTGTGCCACAGCGGCAGGTTAGGGGACATTTTTTAATTTCTACGGGAAGCATTTTTCAAACAGAGAATCTTATCATTAAATCATTACATCTGTCTGAGATAAATAAAAAAAACATTTTTTTGTTTGAGAAGAAGTATTACACATTGTCAGCAGCAACACCAGAAACAAACAATATCTTAAAGGGACAGTGCACCCCAAAATCAAAAATCCTTTTACCTGTAGTGCTATTTATCCATTTAGATTGTTTTGGTGTGAGTTGCCGAGTTTTGGAGATATCAGCCGTAGAGATGTCTGCCTTTTCTTGAATATAATGGAACTGGATGGCACTCTGCTTGTGGTTCTCAAAGCGCCAAAAAAATACATTTAAAAAAACTCAACAGCAATGTCTCTTTCCAGAAATTATGACCCACTTACTCAAGATAATCCACAGATTTGTTGTGAGCAGTTTAATAGGAACTATTTTCTTTGTACTGATAGTACCTACATGAAACCGTTCAGGTTCATTAGGGGAGCAGTGACCTGGTTTTCAACTCCATACAGTAGATAGATATTTACAGCTGATAATGAGTGTAGAAATATGCATGGGTGACACATGGGGAGAGGCCATAATTATAGGCTTGTGCAACCGTCTTGATTACCTTTACTACCTAAAAGCCAAATCAATGTCACTTAAAATGCTCCTGGAAGAAAGAACTCCAGCTGACCTCGCTGTGCCTCCTTGACAGCGGAAGATGACTCAACTCAGAAAACCACAGGTTACACTTGGTCAAGTAAACACACCACACTAATTAAACCAATCGAAAGGGCCCACATGTATGCACAAGCTACTTACTAAAAATCTGAGAGATGAAAAAGATGGTCACACAATACCAGGGCTACTTTGGACAATTTTGCAGGAAATGAAGCAGATTTTGGGCAGCAACAAAGGTTGCATGGGGCAGTGTATGCTGTTTGTGTGTCCATGTGTGCTGTGTGTGTTGCCAAGGCCCTAGCTCCATTGTTTATGCTCTGCTGTGTCTGGGTCAGCAGGGCTCTTGACTGAATTCTTGCCCCAGCATGCAGAAAGTTTTAACGGTGTTGTTGCAGGAGGTGGAATGATTACATTATAAAAATACACCACACCATATGTCCTAGTGAGAGCCCAAACCACAGGATGACATACAGTAGAATCCAGCAGGCCTTTAACCCTGCTTCTGCACCTCACAAGCTGACACAGCCTCACCGCGGCTTTGGGCGATCCACTCACCTTAAGTTATTTTCAGAAAAAGAACAGAATGAAGTGACTTCCAAGACAGCAAATGCTTATTTAGCAAGTCCCTAGATGATGGAAAAATGGGACCATCACAAGGGAGAATTTGTGCTTAAAGGAGCAGTGTGTAGGATTAAGTGGCATCTAGTTGCAACCATTTGAATACTGCTCGCATCACCCTCCTCTTCCAAGCGCGTAGGAGAAACTATGGTGGCTGCGAACCTCATGAAAAACGAGAACAGCTCTGTCTAGAGCCAGTTTGGTTTGTCCATTCTGGGCTTCTGTAGAAACATGGCGGTGCAACATAGCTGCTTCCGTGGAAGGTGCCCCGCTCCCTATGCACATATAAAGGACTTATTCTAAGGTAATGAAAACACAAAGATTCTTATTTTCAGGTGATATTATACACTAATGAAAACATACTTATAAATATTATATTCCATTTCTGCCAGTAGCTCCTCCTAAATGTTACACACTGGACCTTTAAGAAAGCCTTTGGTTAGCTAAAGGTCTGGTATTCAATCATCCTCTATCGTGACCCCAGAATTGGCAAGTTTAAAGTCCAACCAAACACATTAGCAGCTGATTTTAATGATGTCCACACTCCCTCCACTTCTACTTCCTTTTCTTGAAGATGTGCCAGTCAGTGCAATTAGCTGGTGTAGTGTGTTTGGTTAGGGTGAAAACATGCTCCTGGGTCTTGATGACATTATTCAGCTATAGCGTGAGGCCCTGTGGAAAAGGCACCAGCAGAGAAGAGTAAATGCAAACATGGCTTTGGCAGCAAAGGTCATCAGTGCTACTTCACACACACAACCACAGCATGGCTACACAGCTTTTGCATACAAAGTTGCCCCTTCTGTGTGAAACTTCCCACACAAGTTCATCCTGGTTGGGAGCCAGTCGGTTACCTCGACCAGAACCTCGCCCTCTTTCTTACCGTCTCCATTTCACCCTCTCTGTACTCTCCTTGTGTCTCATAACAAGACGGAGCATGCTCACTGTAAACCTCTTGGGGGGTGAAAGGGATTGGGAGATTAAATTTATTTTGAATTCCTTTCCCTTAATGTGGCAATTACCCCCCCCCCCCATCCCGCTCCCTCACCTCTTCTCTCCTCTCCCAGCAGCACAGCACGGAGTCTGTTCCAAAGCACATCTCGTTTATGTTTTGTACACAGAAAACATTTCTTTCACCCCCAGCTGAATCTCAAACTTCACAGCAGAAATGGCCTGCCACTCATTCAACTTAAGGTGGATTAGGTGTACGTATACTGCTGAAAAAGTGTGTGCTGAGTATGAGTTTCTTAGTTTGAGAGGGATAAGAAAATATCCAACCAAAATCATTGCTAGTTATCACTTTGTATGCTTGTATGATAGTGAAAGATAGTGATTAAAACCATAATTCTATGGATTTTAATCACACTATTTTGCCACATCATAAGCCAAGTCATTTGTGTCTAATCTTATTAAGCAGATCAGAAACTGTGTGTGTGTGTGTGTGTGTGTGTGTGTGTGTGTTTGCTGTGCAAGATGCTGCTGTGCCATTTTTTTCTGCATCCAAGACAAAGGTCAGGAATGCTAAGGTCAGCAATGCTACAGTTACAAAAGTGTCTGATTGTGACGTCCGAAATCCCTGATTTACACACTTGTGTAACAAAACCAGCCGGGTATGTGAGATTTCTCAACTCAGTTTTTGTGCCACTTTTCAAAGCTCCATGTCTAACAGACACAGACTCTCCTTTGATAAATGAATCCCACCAAAAGGCTCCATTTCCCTCTTTTCTTTGGTTGGAGGGCCAGTCACAAATGCCAGTCACCAATGCCCCCCCCCCTCCCCATTTACACACATTCAATGCATCCAAAATGGTCTCATTTTCTCTCAACTAAGCTTCTTAATTGACCGTTATATACAGGGAGGGATTAGCTGATAAGAGGGGGTGAAGAAAGAGAGGGAAAGCAAAATAAAAAGAGGAAGTACACGGTCAGTTGGGGGGTGGCAGGACACCAAAGGATTACCCTTGTCACCTTTTCTGTGGTAAAAATACATCTTCAGATGTGTGGGGGGAAGGAGGAAAGACTTTGTGAGGCATCCAAGAAAAACGTGGGCTATCAGGCACTTCAGAGGCACCCTCTCTCCAGGAGAGAACAGAGGAAGGCCCCTGCAGTGAGGATTCAATATTTCCTCCACCAGTAGCTACAGTAAAGACACTCAGAGGACCTGAAACTCTTTCCATAGGCCTGTCTTCGATGTTCTCTCACAGTGCTTGGCTCACATCTCTCCTGCTCTGTTTCTTTATGTTACTTTACACAGCTGCCCAGGGCCCACTCGTGTACTAAATATTTTGTCGTCATGTCATGCTGTAATGTTCTAATCTGTTCTTTCCATTGTTTGCTGAGTTACCAGTATATTCTATGATTTTCAGTACAAACAAGGAACGTAGGGTTGTAAAAGAAGGATTCGTGCTGTTGTGAGATCTCCAAACTCTTTAGAGCAAAGCTTTAGAATGAATAAATACAACAGGGACTGATATAGTCTATAACCTGTGAGTACACACACACAGTCACAGAGTGCCAGCTGTGCCACTGACATAGGTGGAGTCCAAGTATCAAGCCAACACAGGCCTTTATAATCGTGCTAGATTTATAGGTGTGGTGCCTTGTGTTCAATATCTAATTACAGATTTTTACAATGATAGCATGTTAAGTGAAATGTAATACAAGAGCGTTAGAACCATTGCTTTGACCTAGACATAGCAGCTCATAAAGCCCTACCTTTTAATTTCACCATATAGGGTTTCAGCGAAGGGCTGATATGCTTCCTCCTCAGGGGTGCAGAGGTAATGTCACAGGACTTTTTTTTATCTTTCAGTCTGTCCTTCCCTCAATCTGCGTCTCATTTTCAGGCTTATCACTCCATTCTGTCTAAGCCCAACTCTCCTCTCCTTTTCTCTGCCCCTTTCTCTTAAAGGTGCACCTTTCTTTCATCTTGCATTTGACAAACAAAGGTGCCATTAAGTGGTATGCCTACTAACAATATTTAATTAGGTTAAAACAAGTAGAAATGGCCAACTCTGACTCTAGGGAAATTCCATCTGAAGATGACAAGGGCTGCAGGATAGCGGGAGGGGTTTGGTGAGGGTAAAGCAGTGTGGTATAGGAAGGGGGATGAAAGTTGAGCTCCATCTCTTTTTGATGGATTGGTACAGACACAGGGAAACTTTACACGCTGTTTATTTGACCATGCTCTCCGTATGCACGTATCATATTAAAAACCACAAGTGTTGGGAGAGGAGTCAGAAGAAAGGGCGCTTTCCTTTCCTCAACAATACCGAGCTGTTTGGGCCGATTTAGGCAGCACAAAGGTCTCAGTGAGGGGAGAGAAATACACACTCAGGTGTCATTCACTAACACTCTCTGCTGCCACTGATCTGCAGTGACACATCGAAGCTGTCATGTACATAAATACATAAGCATGTGGACATATGCACTCACACGCTGAGAGTAGCTACACTAGTGCATCTGTCAGTTGTTGCTATAATCTTCAATCTGACACCTGGCGATCAGCAAACAATTATAAAGCCATCAAGCAAGCAAATCCTGGTGGTGTTGAAACCATGATAAAAAGGCCACAAGGTGAAAGTGTTGTCAGATTTTACATTGTGAACTCGAAGCACTGCATATCCTCTAAAGTTCAAAAGTACAAACTGTATATTACTCCTGGACAGAGTAAATGTAGCACACTTTTAAATGCATATTTTTACATCTGCAATGAAATTCTCAGAAACAAAAACATGCTATTATGTTTGTCAGCAGTATTAAACATCACAATACATCAAACTGTGTTCTGAGGAATCCTAGTCTCCATGTGCCCTCACATTTGCAAAGCAGATGTCTTGATTAGAGCATAGCAAGAAAATCTGTCATTCCCTGCAACAAGACGAGGGATATAAAAATGCACAGAGACAGTTAGGTTCATAAAAACTGCAATGTGTTCAACACTAAAAAGACATAGTATCCTGATGATTCAACACACAGGACATCAGATTACTGGATTCAGTCCAAGATGATTAGTGAAGAAAACTGAAGCCCAGCCGTGTTTGCTGTAAAAACTAAAAGCTATATAAAAAATGTGGCTCTCATGTCCAATCACATATCATAGATCAGACTGTTTATGAGACAACCTGTAAAGACCATAGGCAAAGGCTCAGCCACATGTTTTCCTGCTCTGTTTGAATAATCAGGTACAAGTAAAACAAACAGCTACAGAAGGGATGTTTAGCAAGGAGCTCGGGATCCAACTCGGGGTAATAAGTGTTCATTAGTTTTAATAGCCTGGCTCCTGGACCAAATGAAATGAAGACCAGGAGACCACATCCAGCTAATGTAAATAAACCAAAAATCTCCTCCACTGTCTATCTTGAAATTTTCTCTCACTTTCTTTACAGATTAGGTAAGCGTAAAGGAGGAACTGCAAGATTATACGGCCCTGACCAAAAGGTACCCTTTGTATTCTGGACTAATTATGTGTTCATATATGTGCATGTATTCATCTAAGAAAGGGGAGGCATCCTACAATAATAGATCATTTAAAAAATGTATTAATGCACGGTGGGTTCAGATACAGAGTAAATAGCTATAAAACTACAGTGACTTTAAAAGCAGACTGTTTTGTTTTTCAGTGCTTTGCTAGGACGACAAAGTGTTAAAACAAAAATGTGCAGGACACGAGTCAAGGATTGTTTAATCTTCAATAAAAGTTTAAAAAAATATACCTCCAATGACCCAATGGTTATGTTTTAAGCCTATGTTAGTCCATTAAGCAGATGCTGGTGTTTGGTGGCACATCTTGATTCCACCTGAGCCCAGAGAGAAGCGGTGAGGCAGGCCTAGTGGTCCAGATGGCCCCCCCCAACACAGGCCTGAACATAAACATGGCTTGGGTCTGGTTGAGGAGAGGGAGACCCCGTTTATTTATGGACATGTCTGGGTCTGGGACACAATTATAGAAAGATAGATAGAGGAGGTTAGGGACAAAGGAAAAGGGCAGGTCGTCCAAACTTACACATGCGGATGGCTTCCAGTATGGTCAGACAGTTGTGTGATCTGGCCCACCTACACGGTAGCTGAATATTAATGTGTGTCTGTGTTAAATGTGCCCACATACTTTCTTATCTACAGACTCATTTTACTTTATAGTTTGTACATTGGACTATCTTTTTAAACTGGAGGGAGAAAAGCAACAACTCGCTCATTTGAGGAACGCATCAACCTCTCCGCACTCCGCACACCACAAACAAGCCCAAGCCAAAGGTATTGGTTGCAGGGCTGCAAAAGTAGAGTGAGGGTGTGAGGCCGGGGGAATTCAAAGAATTTTGCCTGGTGCTTACTGGTAAAAACCAAGCCCACTGTAGGTTTATTAAAGTATGACTGAGCGAGGCCCTTTTCATCTTTGCTGCACTCTCCTCAATTATATCGGTTCAATCTAGATTTTTACAATAGGGCTTTACAGCTTAATAGCCTGACTACAGAAACCCAGACATTGTAAGGTGTTTTTATGGCTTTTGTAGCTCCTTTATGACTGGGCCAAATGTCATTGATTTACTGTACAGCACAGGGGCAGGTAGTTCTATAGAAGAGGAGCTAGACAGTTATGTTGCTTTCATAATCGCTGCAGGATCCTAGATATAGACCTAGGAAGTTGCGGTCAGGATGAGGAAGCTATGATAAGTATATCATTGGTTCTGGCACACACATACGCACACATAGACAGCAGCTTAAACTACACTACCTTGCCTTTCACAAAACTATCCAATAAGAAAACCAAGTTACACATCAGAGACTCTGCAAATCTGCAAGACGTTTGTTTGTGAGGAAAGACAAATTAGTGGCACTTCTTTCTCACTTCTAACATGTTTTGTGATGTTAGGGTAAGTATAATGTTGCACGAAGGTACATACAGTATATAGGTGCTACAAAAGCTAAGTTTAAACTTTTTCTCCGTGACTTTAACAGTTATCAGTCATTAATGTCACTGTGACAGGCGTCTGCTTGTCTTCCGCCTCAGTGTGAATGTTCTCCTCGTCTCACTTCAGCATCGTTACAACATTACAAAGGGCAATAAAACTCAGCATGCACACACTCACTCACACACACATACTGAAGTATAAACATTACACAATCACACCAAACATATGAGCAGCTTCAGCTAATTAAGACCACGCTGCCTTTTAATGCCTGTTTATATCTGACTCTTAAATGAATGCTGCCCCTGGAGCTCCTTCCAAAAAAGCTCAGTCAAAGAGTGGAGGAGAGGGGAGGAAAGGAGGTGATAGGGAGGGTGGGATGTAAATTACAGTAGGAGGGGGGGCTGGCAAATTATTTTGCCCTGTGGTGCCCCACAGTAAAGGTTTCACAAAAACAAGGCAAAAAAAAAAATGAAGAAAAGTTAATTGTTGAATTAAAAAATTGTTGATTGGAAAAGCAATTTAGCCCCAGGATAGTGTTTATACCATTTTAGCAAACTTGTTCATGAGATGATTAAAGAAATCTACACTAAGGCAATCTTAAGCAAGACATTTGAGGCATAAAGATTATCAAACTGCTGGGCTGTTTAAATTTCTTTGATCTTCATGATTCAGTGAATGATTGAACGCGAGTGAGGGAAAGGGAACTTTAATACTTACAATAATAATCTCAATCAGTACCATGTGGGGCTTTATTGGTGTGCTGCTGCCATTCTTGCTGCCTTGGCGGGCATGAAGGACACGGAGACCCAGGGGGCAGAGGGACTGGCCATCACTCGCTCACATCATTAAAGTCGATAAGCTGGCAGCTGGCAAGAGGGAAACTTGCCATCAGTAACCACCAGGTCCCTGACCACTTCACTCACATTTTCCAAAACCTTTTCGCAATCTGCTCTCTGCCTTTTCTCCCTGGTTCGACCGGACTCAGCCCTCCAGAGCACAAGCCAGTTGGTCTGATGCATGGCGCCGCAGTTCTGGAAGGGGTGGAAAAGTCCAACCTCACCTGAGTGACCCTTGTCCTGTCCTCAAGGCCACCGGGCTCTGCTTCAAGCCTCTGAGTAACAATAAACATGAGACCAGCTACTTTGACATCAATACTTCTACATACCTCCCTGCCTTTACAGGCCACACAGTGCACATAATGCACAATTAATACAGTATATCCTGATTTTAGAAATGTCACAGCTATAATTATATTTGGAGGTGGATTACCCATTTTAATATGCACAGATTTTGAGACAGAGTTTGGATTTCAAGTTGCAGCTTGTATGGACTTGGGGATTAATTGAGAAGGTGGCGTAGGCATATGTGTTTGTGAGAGGGAGAGACAGATGTCTGGAAGAGGCTAGGTTGGCAAAGTTTACAGTGGAGGAGTGCAGGCTTTGTAAACGAACAGAGGAACACACACAAACATACGTACCCACCTCGCACAAACTCCCCTCCTTACACCACACTGAAACCCAAGCTTACAACAGCCGCACACCATTGCTAATGTCCTCCTTGTGTGTATATGTTGGTGTTCGTGTGTGCATGCACATGTGTCTATGTGTCTACTCCAGCTACGCTACAAGTTGAGCTACAGACTCTCTACAGCTGTCCATGCCCCAACACACGTGCACCCCATTTAGGCTGCTGCTGATTGAGAGCTTCAGCACCCATTGGGGGTAGCAGCATAAGGGGAAGACATAGTTATTCATTTTCATTGCGCTAGGGTTTCCCCTGGTTTCTAATTGGGGTATTTCCAATGTTACCCACGGAGGCCCAGTGTTGTAGTGAAGGTTACCCAGTGGAAGGGTGAAACAGTGTTGAGCAGAGAGAGGTGGGAGTGCTACGAACATTAAGAAGGTCTGTAAATGAGCTGCTGCCACCAACAACACCCCATTAACGTCAACCACAGGGAGCAAAGACACAGAACCATAAGAAATAGTTATAGGGAAAGGCTCAGTATGTAATGCTTTATTGCACTGCTACAAAATGTGGTTAATAGAATAGGCAGCATATGCATTCAGATGTTTCAAATGTGAAAAATGCAGCTAATGAACAAATGTTTTCCTAAAGCCTTACTTGCCTGCAAAGAACGGAAAGACAGAGTCCAGAGTCAATGATTAACTTCAACAGTAGACGGAGGTTTACCTGAGCTGTCGACTAGACAGATATACACCCAGACTTCCTCCTCTGTATCTCTACTAAAGCTCCACCTTGACTTGCTCACTCTACCCACTCTGCCATGCCTCAACATATTGTCTGCAATAAACAACAGCTTGAGAAAAACATGGATCTCTTCCCTAAAAGCAAGTGAGCTCCTACAGTACCTGCTTGCCTGCCTTGGACACGTCTGGTCAGGTCCTCAGCTCGGCTAGCCCGCGGTAACTGTTATCAAAAGCTGCTGAAGGTTTTAGATGATCGATTATTATGAAGAGATTAGTAATTCTGGACATCTTAGAAGAGATGGGAAAGATAAGCAGCTGGGAGCAGTGTTGCAACCATTGACTTCTGTTGTGGGTTAGCAATGCCACTCTGAAAATGCAAGATTTGACGCAGGTGCTAATGTCAACACACTCTCCACAAAAACCTGAAAGTAAACTTGCATTTACAACAAGCTTGCACTTTCACTGAGATTAAATAGAAAAGAAAAGAAAAAATAACAGGAGCAGAAGCAAACAGTGCACAACAGCTCTGATAAGCCCACAGTTTGGAATTTGATTTTGGTTTTGAGTAAGAAAGCAAGGAGTAGATAAGAGATCCGGAGGAACTGCACACAGTGTATGAAATATTACAAAAGGTTATGCAGAAGGTTGTGTGTGTGCATAACTTCGTAGCATGGCTCTACAAGGTGGCTAAAGTCCCCTTAGTGACAAACCCAAAAGGAGAAATCTGATTAGCTGTAGATTATGGATAACCTGACATACACTTGTACCAGTGAAAGAGGTGTGGCTATGTGTGTAAAGTACACACACACTGTACTCATACACAACCTATACCTTATGTCGCCGTACTGCACATGTGCACGCATGAAATATGGTACGGATGCATGAACCGTGTGTGCAGTCAAACAATTTATATCAAACACACTGCATTTGCACACAGTTACACAATACACAGATGAACGATTCACTTATGATTACAACTTTTTCCCATGACACTCTTTCCCAATATCTCCAACGAATAACTACATTCTCTGAAATCTGATTTGCTGAAAGCAAATTGGTCAACATTCAACAATGTAGTGTACACACCGAGAGGAAACGGAAGACCAGGCCTTCCGAAACGAGCAGCAGAGCTCTTAAAAGTAACTGTGATATTCAATGTTCAAAAGGAAATTCATTCAAAAGAGCTGAATCAGGAGCAGATGAAATAAAACTGTTATATTCCAACAGTGGTTAGGATGAGTTGAATTAGCAGTCTGAATGTATAGAAAACTTTGCTTTTTGTAAGTTTTATAAGTTCAACCACATGCATGAAACAATAATAAAAGTAATTATGAACTACCACTTAGGCCTGGTCATAATGTGCACAACATATACCTGAAATAGTATTATGACACACACATACAGGACACCTGTGGGAACTGTAAGTGGCATTATACTCGTGCTATTACTGTCACCCAATCATAAGCTGCCCCACCTGTTCCTTAACCAAGTCACCTGTATCTTTCTCTCATTCATTCTCTGTGTTCTGCAATGTCTGAAGTTCACAGAGGAGGAGTGAAGCCAACAAAGAGCTTGCCAAGTTTCCATATCATGATTCAAACAGCCAGCAACCAGACTGGTTTCTGATGGGGTTTTTTTTGCTGTTTTCACATTGCTGTTTAGCTCTTCTGTTTTTTCTTGCTGAGCTACACCACCATACATTTAAAGTTAGTCCCAACTTTTCTGAAATTATTCTGAGATCTCTTGTGTGTCGATTTACTTTGAGCAGTCAACATGAAATGCTGCACAATGAGTGATACTGCTGGATCAACAGCATTTCAACTTGTAAGGCCAGAAAAGGGTTTGGAGCAACAGATGCACAAAGTGAACAGTTGGCTTTATTGAAGTTCACTCTGGGTTTATCAGTGTCGGTACACACAGAGGCACAAGGCCACTTTGATCTTCAAAGGGAGATGAGCAAGAATGAGGGGCAATAAGACAATGATAATGCCAATCTACATCCATTACTCCATAGACCACAGGGTTATTTCGAAATGCAAAGTAGCCCTTACCTTTCAGAGGGGGGAATCATATTTCATGTTACCACATTGCCATCTAGTGACTAACAGAAGTGTGCTGAGTGCACTATACACGTAATAGCAGCTTAACTGTACTTACTAATTTAAAAATTAAACATATTGAAATATAAGTCTCTAAAGTAATCTGTGAAACAACTTTTAGTAAAGCAACAGAAATATGTAGTGTTTCTTGTACTTAGATTCTAAAAATTTCTTTCACTTCTGAATTTTAAACAGTAACAAGTTACAGTCAAATGCTAATCAAAGAATTTGTAAATATCATCACTGTGGATATCTAAGAAAACTAAAGTAGAAAACTACTCTATCTACTGTAGAGCACATTGACTACCTATTCACAGTACTATGCAAGAGTGACACCTTGTGGGTAATGTAGTCAACTATAGCATGGTTATATTGTACAAACCAAGAAAAGAATGAAGCTCTGCTGTTATATGCAAGCCAAGAGCAGAAAAGCAGGCAGGTATAGTGAGCATTGTACATGAAAATGGTTTGACCTCAACATATGTTCTACACAGTACACACCTCTAAGTGTTTGTCCACTGAGATATGAAATTGAAAAAAGGGTTTCTTTCATGCCACTGAGGAAATAACATATCAATATTTGACAACCAGACCCATATATTGTATTACACTGTACTGTATGTTACAGTAAGTAAGCAGTGGAGTCTTCCAGTATGTCTCCGGACAAGGATCAAACACTGACCTCTAGTGGTGTTTGAAGACAGTGACATGCTTTTGTTGCTTAAAGGTATGCAGTTAGAGGGAGGAAACAACTTGGCCCTGCTGTCCTTTTGCATTTTTTTGTGTAAAAAAATGTCACTAAAAGTATTAAAACACTCACCCAAACTGAATGTCATCATTATGATCTCTATCTATCTAAACATAAAAAACTAAACTATTTGAAGGTACAAAACCTAATGGCGTACTGTTCTTTGAAGAAACAACTCCAAAAGACTTTACCCACCTTATAAGGCAATACATAAATCTACCCAAAATATTTAAATATAAAATAGTATTTCTGAACCTATTTTAACCTTTTGCATATATTTTAGTCAAGCTGCTTACTTTCCATTTTCAGTACAATTGGAAAAGCGTTAAATACATATGTCAGCCTGATACATTCTTTTCCTCCCACAGTTGCATTGAAGATGCTGAGAAACAAAAGTCTCATTAACTATGCAACCTGTTTATATAACATTTAGAAAAGATAAAAGAGGTAGTCAAAACTTGACTGATATTTCATAAGTTAGTTTTTTTAAGACTTTACAAAAACCTTGTCAAATGTATCATTTGTTTTTCAGAAAAAAATATGTAGTTCATATTTCAAGGTTGGATTTCTGAAATGTGGACACACATTAATGACAAGTGACGCAAATGCACTGAGAAGTGTACACGGTTTCGGGAGACATCCTTACAATGGCGTGAGAAGTCGCACAAGTTGTACATACTGTACAGCAGTATTCTGATTAATCTTATAAGTGTTGGTAGGTAAGGATTTATAAAGAGATGGCAAGAATAGGTAAATGGAAAAGGGATTAAACCTACATCTTTTCAATAAACAATGATTAGATTCCTTTTTTAATTTCAGTGTTCAATTTTGTTGAATTTTCAACAAGCCAATTTGTTTTAATAGTTGTGGATTTTGTATTTAATATCAAATATCACAGGGACAGCATAAAGTAAATTTAGTTTAAAAGAGGAATTTTGATTATAGCCTGAGTAATTTAGGCTTGATTAACTTGAGTATAACTGACATTGTTAACAGTTACACTGGCATTTTTGTAAACACAAACAGCTTACTGGAGAAGAAAAACATCCTTCATGTCCTAAGGCTTTCAATTAGCACCACAGATCTTTAGTGGCCAACAGAAGAAATACAGCCCAGTAAACAATTATTCTGTTACTGCATACCTTGTCCACAAGGGTGCAGCAGAGTCTCACATATGCACAACTCCAAAAATCAAGATTGTAAAAAAACATAGCCACCATTTCTCAATGTCATTTTTTTGTTACAAAATAAAGATTTTACAGAGACAAAAATGACTCAGTGTCGTTTTTTTTGTCATAAAACCATATTGATAGTCATAAGATTTGAATCCTCTTCAATGTGACACAAAATCCAATCAGCAACAGCCGACGAGGAACATGAATGCCTGTCTCTTTTCCACAGTCTGCTGAATGAGTGATGCCCTGCGATGACAGCCTGTTGTCTGGACAGCCTCCAGTCGTTTTAGCTATCATTACAGCACTTTGGCACTGTATGCTTATATGTGCTTCTAGTCAGGGACACTGACAGCCACTTCTCCACTTCCGCAGCATGTCTGTCAGAAGCTCAGGGCAAACATAGGAGCATCTGCCTCCCAGTTACCCAGCCTATAGCTTTTATGTGACATGATAATTTGTGTGCACTGTCTAAATGTCAGGACAATTAACAATCCAACTTAATTGCACATGTTATGCGTAAACGGGTGTACCTCGACCTCATTCAGTCTCCTTAAGACAAAGAAAATAAAAAACATACATGCACTAAAAGATATCAGTGTCACACGGCTCTCCTACACAAGTGCAGGATTTAACGCACACACACAGTTGTCTGAGGAGCCTGGTGGTCTGCTGTGTCCCGGGGAGGTCACTCAGGAAATTTCACGCTCCTCTTCACACTGAAAATGTCTCCTTTATCCTCCCCACTGAATACGAAAGAAAAGGGAAGAGGAGTGAAAGAGTGGCTTGAACGGAAAAAAAAGTAAAGAACCAACTGCTGAATGAGGATGCCGTACTTGTGTAGGTGTGCTTCGTTGCAACGCAGTGATGTTGCCATGGCAACCCACACCCAGCAAAGTAAAGGCCGAATATGGTCATAGGTTCAGTGGAATGTGACATTTGTGAGAGCTGAACACAAAGGGAGGAATTTTCCCTCCAAAATGAGAGCATGAAAAGAACAAGTGAGTTCAGTTTGAGAGAAAACAGGAGAAGGAATGTTTGGTATTTAAAGCATCGCATGATTATTTTGATTTTTTTGCGTGCAAGGCAGGTCAAGAAGACACCTGATGGTCCACCACCATACACTTGGGGTATTCATAGGCACACGTATAAAAAAAAAAGCATCCATTGACATGTGCTAGTGAGTGAAATTACAGTTTCACAATTGGGAAGAATTGCAAAAATGTAAACACATTAGATGCACTTCCTCTGTATTGTGCATGTGAAGTCAAGCCTGTGCTACATAATACACTTCTACACAGAATACACTTCTACACTGCAAACCCTCACAGTGGCTTCCTCATCTGCATGTGTTCCAGTGTAACTAGCAGAGTTTCAGCTTGTTCTTAGCATCTCTTATTCACTGCTCCTATGCAGATCCATAGTGTCCTTGTAGTGAGGTGGGTGGTGCTCGCAGCCTTCCTGTGGCTGAGGTTGGATGGAGTGCTGTCTGTCTGTGTCCAGGCCGACAGAGATGCCCCTGTGCTGCACTGTGTGTCTTTGCTGTTGGCTCTGTGTGTGTGTGTGTGTGTGTGTCAAGGGAATGTTGGGGAAACCTTTCTATGCTCTCCATCTTCTCCTATGCTGTCTTTCTTCTATATTCCTGCAGAGTTCAGTGTGGCTGTGCTTACACAGGAGTTCAAGGACAGAAGGGATAGCAGGATTTAAATGAAAGTCAGAGGAAGTATACCAGATTTTATCCACCAATAGGGAACAGCAGGCCATACAGCAAGGAGTTAAGTTAAAAGGTCTAAACACCAGGTGCAGAGGGAGGTTTATCAAAGAGGACAAGCTTTAGTGTTAGACCCAGAAGGCATCATTTTGAAGAATCCCCCACTCATGTTCACCACTTCCTCTAAAGCACCCTGCCACACTCTCACTCAAGCACAAGCTGTCTGTCTCTCTCAGCCTCCCACTTCCTGATAACTCCCAAAGCAGGATAACACCCTCCTTTACACACACACACACGAACACCACCCTCTAAGTTGAGGTTTCCCTGTAGGAAATTAGCAATCTCCTGCCATTACCCACCAGCATTTACTCTAGCCCCCTGCCCCCCGGTGTTTAAACAAAGCTTCTCTCCCTCATGAGCATCCTTAGAAAGAGAGGAGACAATTGTCGGTAGGCCAGTAGGAAGAAAGCACCACGCAGACTGTAGCAACAGGCCACAGGAAAACACAAAATAGCTAATTAGTCTGAAGCAGTGGTCTGGTGTCATGGCATCACAGAGGTCTATAGCTTTGTGTAGCATGATAGACATGCTACTCTGCTGTGTATTATTGAAGGCGCTTGCTCTATGATGGGAGTATTGGACAACTCTGTTTAGCATTTTTGAAAGTAAAAGGTCTTAAAGAGTATCTCCTCAAAGCTGACAACATTGTGCATTTCAGCTATAATATTTTTTAAAATTCTGGGCAGATTCTGAGGAGATAATCGCTTACAAAATGACATATTATGAAAGAGCTTTTGTGTCAATTAATTCTTACACATTTTCCTTAAAGCTGAGTGCTGTGAGAATCTATCACAAAACTCGCAGCTAAGAGAAAAAAACAAATGGAGGGAAAATCACCAAAGCGCTGAAAAAAAAAACCCAACACTTTACACAGTGTGCCCTGCTTTTCAAAACCTCTCTCCTTCTCCCTCTCACACACACATAAACACATAGGCACAAACACATACACCTCAAAACAAAGGTGCCATTTTACTCAGGAAGGGTCAGCAGTTCTCTCCATCAGACAGGGGCTTGTTCTTGGTCAGAGGCTGCTGCCCAATCTCAGGCCACCCTCCCCTGGCTCCACCGGCCCCCTCTGGCCCCCCTCTTGCCCCCACCACCCCGGAGACAAGCTCCCCATTGTTCCTGCACTACTAATAAATGACAGTTCTCCTGTTCAGACAAACTTTAGAGCCCATTCTAAACACACATACCCACACAAACGGAGTGTAAATGGTGCTCTATATGAGAGGATACACAACAGCTTGGACCTCATTAAAAGGTTATCTGACACTAATGATGGAAGGATACTTTCCTGGAATTTGAGCTTGGTGCCCTGTAGACCTGATGAGGTAATGCTGAGGGCACATTTGCTACAAAAACATGGTGTAATTAATGCGCAATAAATGTCTCTATTGCTTTCCATTTCCCTTCAGTGGTTGAAAACGGTCATGACAGCGAGATACAGTTCAGCAGGAGGTCATGCTGCTCAGTCAGTGTTGTCACCTGTGTGCAATGTCACCTACAAACACACACACACACACACACACACCAGGTACTGAGCTCAATCAAGGCCAGGAACCCAAGGTGAGACTTGAGTTTGGACATGATAAATCACCACTCAACTTAAGCTCATAAACACACCATTAGCACGCTCGACCACAGCAACTCGATCTGTTTACCTTAACCACTGTGCTGGGGACTATCGCTCTCTGGCAAGCCTGTATTAGCATGCCTGGGGGCCTGATGCACATGTCTATCACTGGGGCCGGCCAGTTCCAGCTCTGGGCCACAACATTTTCTTGTCTCAACGCTGTATGAGGTAATTTTCCAGCCGTTTGGGCTTGCTTCCATACAGACTAGGTTTTTAACATCAAGGAGCAGACTATAGAGCTCTATAGAATCATTGCATTACACCACTAGTGTGGAAAGAATTTTTGTCCGTTTAGTCTGAAGTGTGTGTTAACCTTATTTGTCCAGGTAACATTTTAAGGTAATGGAAACTGGTGTTAATCATCTAACAACATCATCTGCAGGTGTGAGGAGCTCTGAAATTAGCTAATTTAACATGTATAAAGCAGATGACAATACAGCTGAATCTTAACACAAAACTGGGTAAAGTGATGAGAAAGTTCCTAGGAAATGTTGAGTGGAGTAAATACAGGGTAGTTAGTGAGTCTGACCCTGGTGTGTATATGGCTCTCTGCTGCGGTTCACCACAAGCATATCATATGACAGCTCAGCCAGCACACTCAGCCCTGTGAGAAAGCAAATTCCTGCTTTGCTATTCTCAGCTATGGACCAAGACATAAACAAAAGTATCCCAAAAAGAGTGAATATACTGAAATACTCTGGCTGCTTTGATGTCTAACGGATCGTCTGAGTGAGTGAGAGAAGCGGGTGTGTGAGAGTAGGCGTGCATGGGGTGTATCTGTGTTTATATGGTGCTTACACAGCACAGGGGGTGATGTTGGCAGTGTGCAGGACAGATGCTGGGCGAGCGGGGTCACGTCAACAGACATGCTCCCGCTCCACAGTCCAAACGACAAAAGGAGGAGGACGAAGAAGAGGCAGAAGTTGTGAGGAGTTTAAAAAAAAGCCCCAGTGTTTAGTCAAGGCCTGCTCACTGACACAAAGTCTGTCTTTGTCTGCCTCCCAGGGTGCCAGATAAAGGAATTCTTGTGTGTCGGGGGCTCTGACCGAGTTTATTTGACACTTCAGCTCCTTTTGTGAAGCAAGTGTCCCACCGTCAATGCTGGCCATGAGAGTCACTTGGCATTAGACAGAGGGTCCCTCTTCAGTGGAGAAAGGGGGTCTTGTTTGGAGAAGATTTTTAATGGAGGGGGTGTGTGGGAGGTGCTGAATTGGATGGGGGGGGGGGTACTTGGTCTGTGCGCTGCGCTGTATACAGACATATAGTGGGGCTCTGTGCCCTGCCCCAACAATAGGTGGAATTCTTCATTGCTAAGGAAGTGGACGGGATTGAGGAGTGAGGAGCGAGAGTTGAAGGATGAAGGTGGACGCTTCATCCTTGTGAAGGTGGACGCTTCATCAGATAACTTGCATGAACACACTCCTACTATGAATGCAATGCCATCACTTCACAGTATTCAAAGAATGCCACATGCATGCAGAACAGGTACAAACACTTCTCTCATGTGACCCTGGCCATATAAGGAGTGATCACATGCACCTGTAGGTTCCACTCAAATGAACATCATCCAAATCTTTCTGTGTATTAACCGCAGCATAGAGTTGATCTTTTATACATGCCATGTGTCAGGTAGCAGCAGCTTGCACCAATGACAGCCCCCCCTGTGGGCAAAGTTATGGAGTCAGATTTACTCTCACCTGAATAGCCTCACTGTAGGAGAGGTGGGTGGACTAGTTGCTTTCTATGGTCACTGTATCCACACTGTTCATTTCCTTTTCTGCACCTGGTCTTTCACAACTTATGGCAGGTCAAGGCTCTGTGAATGGTCTGTGGACACCTGGCACTGCAGGTGTATGGCGACGTCAGGGTAAGGACATGTCATAACTCATAAAGGCGTACATTTTAATGAGTCCGTTTTGAGGGTGAGAGATGTGCGCGCAATGAACCCCTAAAATAATGGAGCAGTGTTCTCACACTAAACAGGTGAACCTAAATATGTGGAGCAGATCAAGGGTTTGACAGGGCTTTTGATATCAAACACGCCCCCCTCTACAGGCACAGATTAGACCCTAACTTGATAAGAGTTGTCCTAAGGAACCCCACAGGAGAGGAGTTTGATTGTGAAGGGTAATTTGGTGGTGAAGATGTAGGCCAAATGGGTGTGTAAGGAGATAATGACAGAAACCTTTGGTCAAAACAGTCATTGTTGAACTTTTTTTAAAATTTCGTTTGTTAAATAATAGCGGTTGAAATTAAGCTATGCCTGATTGGGACCCCTCTGGAACACCAAAGAACGCACTGACTGTGCTGCACGTTTTTACAACTCAAATAAAGAAACTGACTCAACTCATAACATTTCACTGCCTAAAACGTAGAAGTGGTAGGTAATTCTCTTTTCTCACATACCTGCTGGATGGGGAGATGCGTACTGTCATTATCCAAATTGTTGGACATCGGGTGAGCACCGCTTTCAAAAGATATTCCAGGATATTCCTTTCCTTGTGCCAAAATCCACCACAACAAATATTGATTTCCAAAACCATGTCACGGTATTGGCCGTCTATCACACTGGCCACACGCCTGAAATATCCCAAGAGACTCGTCTGTCCGACAAGCGGCTTGTCCAGCAGAAGGACTTGGGCAGAAGGAGTGACGGACACCACTCATCCCGTGTAAGAGACAGTATTTCCTTGTATCCTACAGGACGATTCACAGCTGGTGTGCTGAAACCATCAGCTGTGGCCATCATCAAGTTTTACCAATAATAATAATAATAATAATAATAATAATAATGATGATAATAATAATAACTCCTCCACGTGTGTCAGTGCTGTAAAAGTTAATCCTCTTAATGCGTCCAAAGAATCCTTGCGTAAACTGAATGCTTTAGCAAATTAATCAGATCGATCAGTGTAATTATTTCCACTAATGAATAAAAGAAGCTGGTTCCTCTTTCAAGTCCAGTGCAGTGATGGTCTCTGCTGCAGCTCCAACTAGCGTCTCTGTCGCTGACACGATGTGCTCCTGTGAAGAGCCTGAACCACACTGAGCCATAGTTGGAGCAGAGCAGCGCAGCACATGCTGCTCTCAGCCAACGTAGGCGCGCAAGGCATGATGGTATGTGGAGTTTATTGTTGTTGCTGCCAAATATTTGAGAAGAGGAGAATGTTATCAGATTAGAACCTTTAACATAATATAACATAGTGGCAGTAAAGTATAACTGAAAGTACTGTATAATTCATTTAGCTGACATTGGAAGGTATAACATGTTTGCCTGTTACTGGAAATTTAACTTACATTAAATCAACCCTGTTAATAAAAAGTGCTACTGGCACTACCTCATCTGAGTTTTGATGATAATGCCTATTATTATTATTATTAGTAGTAGTATCTGTAACAGTCAAATTAAATAAGTTATTATATCATGACTATAGGCTGTTATAATCTTGTTGCAATCACTCATCATCTGTCAGTTTGATCTCAGGTTGCGTGTGAGCCCTGTCTAAGTAGTGCAAGTGAGTAATAATGATCATCTGTGGCTGTGCACAGATACAGGGATGCCGGTGCCTTGAATCACCTTCCCATGAATGAATCTCTTGTCTTTCTTACCTCACTTTCATGTCCTAACCACCTCCAGGCTTGCTTGTATTTCTGGGATCATAGCTTCCTTTAAAGGTCAAAACAAGGAATGGATTACCTGGAACGGAGTGCAGCCTCGAAGACTAAAATTAGAAAATAATACTAAAACGGTTGATTTAAACTCAAGTTAAATCAACGTTTTACTCAGAACAAAAACCCCAATGTGATATTTTCCATCATTTAGTTTGTCGTGTGTTAGACTGTTTAAAGAGACAATTTGAATTTCCTGTGAATAAAATCATTTGAAATAGGTACTGATTATGTATGTCATTTTAAATCCCACTATGATAAAATCATGGTGAATATACTGTATTTGACTATGTGGATTATGGCATTCACTTTGATATAGTATGGCTGAAAGTGATCAAAAAGAAGACATAATATATGTTGGTAAAGTGGGTAAACATATTTTTAGAAAACCAAATTCCCCCCATAGAACTTACAACAAACTACATTTTATTATTCTATCATTTATATGCATGTAGAAATTTAGATCTTTTGAATTTCTGCCATAAAATATTATGTGTAATGTAATGAATGAGTTAACGTGGCTCTACCGTCCACTACACCACCATTACTGATCTCCAATCACAGGTGTGTATTGCACTTTGAGCAGGTGAAGCTCCACTCCACCTTTTCCTTTACTCTCCATTTGGCCATGCTCCAGTACAATCCTAGAGTACCTGAATTGCACGCGATTCTGTCAATTGCAGGTACTTGATGGCTTTCTTGTGTGCCGGGGTTGAAAAGTTGCTGGAGGTTTGCGCACACATCATTGCGTGACTAGAGCTGGGGATGAAAACACAAAGACATTGTTTTCAGTGATCAAACCCCCTTTATAGTAACTCAACAGCATTCCTGTCTCACATTCCTAAGCCACAACTGCTGTGTGAAGGTTTTTTTTTCCCCCTTTAGAGAAAAAAAAATACAAAGAAAGAAAAGGAAGGTTACACTTTATCTGGTTCACTGTGTTGACCTCGCTTCTTGCACAAAATTCTGCTCCCTTAGCTCATTAATCATTAATCAAGACTGAATTAAAGTATTAGTAGAGGCAATTATCTTGTAGAGGTAATTATCTCTTATCTGTGATCTGCGATGTGATGAATGTAAACAATAGAACCAGCAGTTCATCCTGATTTCATGCTCACAACAGAGACAAATGAAAATGCATTATTTCTCAATGTGTGTATGTGCATAATGCATGCATGTCTGCAGGCTTTCCTATGTGTGTGTGTGCAAGTACCTGTAAGTGTGCACCCACTTCTCCTCCTCCATGTCTCTACTCACGCCAGTGTGTGTACGTAGGTATGCGCTAATGTGCACACAGATGTTTTCCAGATTGGTGTGACAAGGATAATCATATCCAGAGAGCACAAAATCATTCTGAACGCTGCTCACACAGATGGGAAGAACAGGAGGAATGCATCAGAGAATCCAGGGGGAACCAAGGCTGGCTGAGTGAGAAGAAGATTCTGATATTTTTAAGCAGCATAAACAAATTGCTTAGCATACATATCAAGATGCACTGCTGTAAAATGTGTGATGCAGGAATATAAAAATGCATATGTGGAAATCTAATCTGTCCAAAGAGCCCATACAAGTGGCACAGTGATCACCTGGTGGCGGTGAAACAAATCTAATATTTACTGGAAGCGATGACCTCTACGACTTCTGCTTTCAACATACAGAACATAAAGAGGAGGACAATGGAGTGAGTCATATCTCCAGTGTGTGCTCTGAGAGTGATTAAGACTAGAGGACATTCATTACTGGCCCGGCTCAGACAGAGAGGGGCTTCAGAGCAGAGCTCTTGTGTTAGACTGTTTGGATGTCCTATCCCCTTGTATCTCTTTGACTACCTCCAACACAAGGCTCTATTCAACCAGACTGGGAACAAATGTTTCCTTATGTGGTTCTGAGTGCCCAAGCTCCAGTGACAGGATAGAGAGCAAGAGCCTATGAGACCGAAAGACAGAGAAGGTTACAATAATGCAGGCCATACTGCAGCTATTTAACTACTCAGCTCATCTTATAGTATGTGAGCTGCATTATGGGGGGGGTGACGTCATGGAAACCAAGGGGCACATGAGAAATGACAAGTATTTCCCAATAACAGCATCCCCTTTCACTGGCATGGCCCCCACCACAGGCTCACTAGCCTTCCACACTTAGTTTCCCCTCCTTATTTTCCCACTCTCCCACTTCTCATGGGTGTTATTATTTCTACATCCGCCTGGGAATTAATTCGGTAAATATCAGCCAGGAAACCTGAGGTTGGATTCCATGTTGGCAGCTCGTATAATTTCATGTACGGCCAATATGCCGACTCTAGTCAGGTTTTTGGCCTCTCCGTGGGAACGGGCAAAGAAGCTGAACAGGGGTCACGGCAAGGTTTCAGAGTGACGAGGATGATGATTACTCATGTGAAAACTGGCAACAAAAAAAATGGCTTGTGCCTGCTCTATATAATAAGCCATAATGTGGCGTGTACCTCTTTCCTATAGAATCACCCAGGATAAAGAGCTAATCCTCTTGTGCTATGAGGCTGGAGCCTTTCCAGCACCTCAGGGAGTCAGATCTGTGGAAGGGAGGCTCTTTCAAAGGATACCATGCAATAACCCCCCCGCACACACTCTCACTATGTCATTCGATTGGTGTTAACCGTAGATTTTATTCCGAGCGCTCGTCATCTCCCTTCAGGCCTTTCCCATGTTGCCCTGCATTAAGATGTCAAACTGCAACAGGGGTTCTAATGTTTACTCAAACATGTTTTCCTACTTAAGGAGAAATTAAATGAACTTTTGGCCAGGAGAGCAATACCACTGACATATGCATGACGCATTCCTCCTTCCTTCCTAACACACACTCTTACTCAGGGCAAAGGGGGAAAAAACACACCCTTCCTGGAGACTTACCATAGCATGACCATGAGAATGTTTTAACCTGCAGGTGCCTCGGTTTATTGGGTTTCTGTGTCAAAGAGTAGACCTTGTAAACAAATGTAAAGCACTAATTATGAACAGAATTCACTTTAATTTTCTGCAGGAAAATACACCTCGGCATGCACATTTTTTCTATGTGCATGAATTGTTGTTTGGAGGCACACATGGTTTGAGGGACATCAATTTTGAACTCTCCAAAGGGCCCATATTAGTTGGTTTAAGTTTCAAATTTGAATTAGGAAAAGGCAAAGGTAAGGCTAATGGTTCAAATAAGGGATCTACTGTGAGGAATAAAATGAGTATCTGTAATCAGGTATATGCTAGCTTTTGTCTGCAGATGCTCTTCTAGGTGTGTGTGTGTGTGTGTGATCAGTGGCAGACTGTGTGTAGGCAGCTGGGAGTGTGGCAGGGCTATGCGTGACTAGGAGAAATACACCTGTCTCTGTGCTCAGGTACGGAGGGGGAGCCGGCACGCAGAGGCCTGTCTGCCGAACAATGCTCCCTATTGTACCTGTGCTCTGACTGCAGACGCTCACAGGAGAGGAAGCCCTGAGCCCAGTGTGGTTGTAGCGCTCTCTCTCTCTCTCTCTTTCTCTCTCTCTCTCTCTCTCTCTCTCTCTCTGCTCACACAATCACACAACATACTGAGTCAAATTATTTATAGTACACATATTGTGCTGACCGCAGGCGCCCCGGGCTAAATCCCAGTAACTCTGCCTTTTACACGCAAGCTGCCAATCAGAGCTGTGACTGACAGATTTTACTTCCAATCAAAGAGAAGAGAAAAAGGACAAAGGTTGTGTTTGGTTAAATGCAAATCTTGAGAACATTTTGCATGCAAGCCATTATTAGGTTAAATGCAAGATATGATATTTTGTACTCATAAAAAAGGATGAACAAATGCTAAAATGTAGAAATAATATAAGTCCGGTGTCCGCATTTAAAAGTTTATCATGATGAATAATATTACTCTACAGCTAAACACACCTAGAGAGATAATTCAGAGGTGTTACTGTAAAGGTCTATAATAACAAGGCGTACTAGACCATGATGTGACTATTGTTAAGTAATCTATTATCAGTTCCACACCAGCCCAGGTTTTTCTAGGCTTTTTGTTCTCAGTACAGATAAGGCAACCTTGAGATGGAGAGCCAAGATACTGTAGATGTAGAGACAGACAGGCAGACAGAGACCCAAAGAGAAAGCAAGAGAGAGGCCGCCTGTCAGTAAATCACTGGGGCTCTCTGTGGATTCCACAACAAAGGCTGACTCTCATTTTGTCTTGATTTGTTGGCCAATTATGATGAAAAATGAACAGGGCAACCACAGAGAGGGTCGGGGACGAGAGGGAATGCTGAACATCTGCTTTCAGAAGTTTTGGGTTCTGGGTTGAGATTGGATGGACACAAGTACCCCTTCTGACAAACAGCATCTCCAGCTGTTCCACATATGTGGTCGGTTATTTGGTCCCATTTGGTGTATAATGTGTGGCACAAAAGAGTCCGAGCCTCTTTGATCCCATGTTCTGGAAGTCACGAAGGCTTTCTACACCTCTATTATGTGGTTTTACATGGAAAGCTTGAGTGTAAGTGCCATCATTTAGTTATCTATTCCTGTTAAATTCCTTGATGTGTGTGTGTGTGTGTGTGTGTGGATGTGTAACACCAGCGGTATCTTAAGTGATGTGTGTGTGTGTGTGTGTGTGTGTGTGTGTGTGTGCGCGCATGCTCACTGACTAACGCACTACAGTCTTCATAAAGGTAGTATTGTTAAGTTGCGTGCGAAGCTCATGCTTTAGGCTTTGGGTCCCCGCCCACCCCTGTAAACCACCAGCCTTTTTTTCCTCTTATTTTTTTCCCTTCTACACCTTCCCCTTTCTTTTTGTTACAGGTAAACATTTGATGTCCGCACGCAATCCCCAGAGAGTCTCCTCCCCTTGTTCTCTCCTCGGCTCCCTGGCTTCCACTCAGCGTTACTCACACTCTCTCTCACACACTCACCACACACACCTCTCTCTCGCCCATGCACACACAGACACGCTACCTTTCCCTCCCCATTCTTCTTCTCACTGACTCAGCACCTGTTTTCTATGGAGGTTATGAAGTTTCTCTCTCTCTCTCTCTGTTGATGAGTGACTTACCGGATTTCTGATTGACTGGACACACTTGTCCACTATCAGGCTTTACTAGCACCTTCTACCCTTTGTGCTTTTTCTGTCTTAGTGAACTTTCAAGTCTTGGGTCTTTGTTGCACCTAAAAATTTGGTATGAATCATTTGTAGTGTAGTTTGTCCTGCAAGAGCATGGATCTCTGTATAATTCTATGAAAGGAAATACTATTATTTAGTCATGATATGTGCAAAACCAAGGTGTGTTATATAATTAAAGAAAGTTAATCTGTGACCAAAATAATGTAATCTAACCATTCCCTAAATTTACACCAGACATGAGACGCAAGCGCTACTGAAACCATTCAATCCACACCAAACCTGACTTCCATTATTCATCATCACTGACCTCAGAACCAGCTGTCCTGTCAGCATCAGAGCTCCTGATGAGCTGAAAGGACTGGCAAATGAAATCAGAAATACAACAGACACAAATACTTTTCATCCATTTTTTTTTCAAGCGGTAGAAAATGGATGGATGGATGGACAAATACTTTTCAAGCAGGCTCCACGAGTATACAGTCATACAGGTAGAAAGTGGCTTTTTTTTTTTATTAATTAGGTAATTTATTGTATTTCCTCTGCCCACACTTCCAAAACAAAATTGACAAACCTTAACAAAATAGGTTTGGTATTTGATGACAATGGAAATGTGTAGTTCTGTTACAAAAACAGGTCAATTACTTTTTGTAAGATATGATTATCTTTGTAGAATAAGTAGGAATCCTAATTTATGGTCATGGGAATATGTTGGCTTTATATCATACAGCAATAAGAGCAAGTTTCAATCACTTAAAACTTCTGTAACCGTTAGTTTGCTGTTTCATGTGTTTCGGGTACAGCTTATACAAAGACATTATGTGTGAATAACATCCAGCATATTTATTAGTGGCGTGTGAATGATTGTGATCTAACACATGTTGAAAACTGAGGGAAGGTAATAAAACAAGTCCAAATCTGGTCTGTTAACTCCAGTTCTGTTACCAATGCCAATCTCAGTCACGCACATCCCTCAAGCTGCACTGCACAAACTCCGAGACTGAGGGAAGGTCTGACTGGTTCTGACACATCATAGGCGACCATCATGTCCAAGCAGAGAAAAACACAAACCTCTCTGCCAATGTTAACAGCAGCACATATGACTTCAATCAGCGCTAATGAATGTATGGGCAGAGAAGAATCTTTTTAGCTTGTTAGTAATATCAAACACACACCCACACCCACCCACACATGGACACATGTCTGCACAAATACTCACGTGCTGCCTATTGAGTAACCCAGACATGAGGGTTAAGTTAGTGCATGGAGATTTTAGACACAATCAAATTGCATGGTTACCAAACATACTGCATTGTTCCCGTATATAATTAATTAAAACTAAATAAAGATTCAGTCACATACAAGCACAGATTGAGTGATTCCTCTTGTTTAAGATTACTTTCTAAGCTTCAAGTTCAGCTGAGTCCTGCCTGTTCTTTTGATTTGGAAAAGTCAGACTGTCAGAGAGGAGAAGAGAGTCCCATGCAGGCATAAAAGGAATTATTTCAATCCCTACATTGCTGTGTCTCCTATGATAATTGTGGCCGTTGCTCTCTTTCATCAGGGGCTTTTGGCTCCCTCCAATCAGCCCAATTAGCAGCCCTGCTGAGGTGGAGTGTATTATGCAAATACAAACAGTTACTGTACCCGCATGAGCAGCTCCCATGGATAGCCTGCAACAAGGCTATGTTAAATAAATATTAGATTTGTTGTGCCTACAACAAGTTACATATTGTTGTGCTATTGTTGTGCTGCTCTGGAAGAGCCATTCACACAAGATAATCTGTCTGCGTCTCGTCATTGCAGAGCACTGTTTCCTCGTGTGCGGACAAAACACTGAGACAAAGAGGCTGTTTGATTGGGAATATGAAGCAATTGGTGTGGGAGAATAAAGGGATACTTCTTACAGTCTCTGGCACAAACCCAGATCAAAATGAAGACAAAAGAAATTATTTTTTTAATCCCACATTTCAACTTTTATTTTTCCTCTTTTTCCATTTAAGCTTTCAACTCAATCTTGCTGTGTCCTGTCTGTGTCTATTGTTTCATGCTTAGTTCATCTCTCTCGCTTTCTGCTCTCATTGGGAACAATTGCTTTTTTCCATGAAACCAATGAATATCCTGGCTATAAGGTGTGACAGTTGGGTCAGGGCTGTGAAAGAGCTGTATTGTCCTTCCTCACACCACAAGGTGTGCTTGTAGAGAAACCAACAACATGGCAACGTAACAATGAAATACACTTTCCCTGTAAATTTGTACCACATGGCTGCTAAAGGAACTATTGTTCCTTTTCATTACCCGCATTAAGTGTGTGTAACAAATACTTCAGTATGTATCCATAAAATATAGTAATACAGATGATGCCTTTTGGAAGTTGGAAGGCTGATGTAATGTTGCCTGATGTCCTCATGCTTTACCATAGAGCCATGCAAATTATTATGACTATTACAGATGTTATTTGTTACATTTTTACTATATTGGCAACTGTTTAGAAGCAGACGTTACAGGTTTGCTCCAGCACTCCGACATAATAGCTTTGTTTTGACACTTTAACCGTAATGCTTGATCCATAAAAAAATGTCATCCAGTCACGCAGACAGAGACAGACAAGTTTGGGGTGTGTTGCAGTACATAGCGTGTGTGTCACTTTCTCTCTGGTCATATCAGGCAGCTGTTTGTAAACAGTACTCCCCACACCCCAGCCAGCTAATGACAGGGTTGAGCTGGAATACAATGGCTGCTTCCTGGCATGCTCTGGCAGAGAAAAGAACAGCACTGACACAGAGATGAATAAAAGAGGTTCATCAGCAAGAAAAGCGTAAAAATTACAGCTCTTTTTTGGGGGGATTTGCTTGATGTATTCCATCTAATTGCACACTGATGAAAAGTCGTGGACCTGCACACGTCCTGCAGTTCTTCAGAGAGGTCAAAATGCGGCCTGTGGAGCAATTTGTTGATCAGTGTGGTAGTGATTTACCTTATTTGAACAAACAAAAAAAAACTTTTTCACGAATGTAATGCTAGTGATTACACTAAACCTCTCATGTATGGCTCATTTAATATGTTTATAGCAGCTCTTACAACTGAGCTGTAACACGTAAAATCTAAGAACTCAGTGACATTTCTGGAGGAACAAGTGCATCATGATCGTCAATAGTAAATACTCAGAACTAAACATTCCCCAAAAAGCACACAGTTGAGCCACTATTTAGCCTCACCTCTGAGCTGATTTACCACCATCAGAAATCAGAAAGCTGTTGCACCCACCAGGTCCGAGTGTTGGTATTTGGTTTGCGGTCAACGTCAGTTATTACTGTACGCCTGTGTGACATCTGAATGGAGGATTAGCATTTGTGTTGCCCTCTCTGTTTCCCTGCTATGAAGGAACACCCACAGGTAACACATCCAACAACCACTTCAAAGAAACAAAAAACAGTTTCTCTGACTCGCAAATCCAGTATGATTAACATTATCAATATTATTATATTGTCATTATTGCCCTTTTGGGTACCTAGCAACAGAGTGAGGTCACATTTTGTTTGTACCAGGGACCAGCTCAAAAGTACTGGTCAGAAAACAGTGTTGAATATGTGAATACCATGCCATGGAGGCTCAGTGTATGGAGTCACTTTAGCCTGCCTTTGATGTGTGAAAATGGTATGCAGAGGTCCAACTTCTCTTGCTGATGCTGACTCACTCAACTGGGAGCTAGCGTGACAGCCGAGGCAGGTTAATGTGTTCCCCCTCCAGACAAACACAATGAAATATGACTGACTGACTGTTGCCTTAAGACAGAAGACATGAACTGCAGAGGAAAGAAACTTCTCTGTTTGAACATTTTGGGGGTTGTATTTGGGGGTTAAGTCCTTTGCTAAAAAAACAATTATACTGGGCTTATCTCGTCTTTGTCTTTAAGAAGTCAGAGCAATTAGTGTGATATAACACACTTACTGTATGCACATCAGCGCACACATTAGGAAAAGATCATTACAATCCCATATGAATCCACAAGCGAATGTAAATCCATCCTGTCCCTGGGCAGATAGAGTGCACTCTGAGCTCTGTTTAAACATTCATGTCACTTCTAACTATTCTATTCTATATTATATTTACACATGTAAAAAGACTCAATAAGAACATGTTCAAGACAGTGAAAGTCAAGTAAAAAACATCACAGCACATGAAATTGCATTCCATCATAGTTGTTCAGGTCGAACTTAACATTAGGGTTATTGTTAATGTGTGTTTTTTAGTAGTCTTTTAAAATTTGCCTTACTTGATCTTAGTTGGTAGCTTGTTCCACACTGTGACGGCTCAGTAAATTACAGATCTGCACACCGCATCTGTTCTGGGTTTTTGTTTAACTAGATAACCCCTAGTAACCTGCCTGGTAGTGTGACTTTATTGGTCTCTCACATAATTTATTTGTGAGTACAGACAATTTGGTTGTTTACTATAACAGATATTCTACATGATATGAGTATTCAGCTCCTCAACGGACACAATGAAAGTTCTTTCAAATGAGTTAATGGCAACTTTTAACATGCCTAGTGTTGATTTTGTGCTGCAGAGTTGTTCATAAAAACACAAGCTTTGAGCAGACTCAAACAACATACAGATTTTTAAAGATAAAGCTGAAGGGCACAAGAGATACTATTGTTAATTGACGACTGATCGTAAAAACAGTGTGTGACATGTCTGGCTCTTAAGACAGACAGCAGCTGTCTAAATCAACCTTAGCACTGTCGTGGCTCTGTACACACATATACACACAGCCTCTCAATGTGTGTGTGTTCATAAGCTCTAAACCGTTCACTTCAATTCTGTCTCTCAGATGGCTGTCAAAACTATGGAAATACACACCTTAAAAGAAATATTGTCTCAAGCCTATAGCAGTGTACTTCATAAAGCCAAAAATGTAGCACTTACAGCCAGTATTTGATCTATCTATGGATTTTTTAATTGTACAGTTTTTTTGAATTTTTTTTTTTAAATGTACAGCTAAAACACATCTGTAAGCCTTCAAGTGATCTGCAATACACCCACAGTATGTTACTGTGCACCCGTATAGTGAGGCAATGTGGGTTTGAGCAAAAGCAATTCCACATAGAGTGGAAAGCTTTTCAGGACCATATCAACATTATAATCACTTTATGTTTATTTAGTCAGAAGTGTAAAACATGCTTGGTTCCTGTTGTTGGATCACTGAAGAGCTGGGGGAACTCTTGAGGAAAAGCATGGTGAAGTAGCTACAAAGGACCTGAGGGCAAAGGGAAGTGGGTACGTTAAGTAGTATGTGGGGGTGGTTTGTAGAGGTTGGATTATGTATTCTAAAGGGGGCAAAGTATGTGTGTGTTTTGGAGTGGTTGATGGGGGCTGAATGGGGCACTTGATAAAAGAAGATATTGCAATACACCCGCTGCTGGTGGCCCCTTCTTTCTTTTAATTGTGCAGATCATAATATCTCTTCTAACAGGAAAGGAGAAACCAGGGGAACCAGGTTTAGAAAAAGGGTTGTGATAAGATAACAAAGAAAGATCCAACCCATTCATGAGAAATAGAAAGCCCCTGAAACACACATGCACACACACACGCAACAGGTGTTGCTGCACAGCTGAATTTCCACTCTCCTTCTCGCTCCTTCTCATCTCTTTCATTGACTGACATTTATAGCACCAACAATGGACTGTTAACCTCACAGTAGCTCTTTATGATGGCGAAGGATCTGCATTTTTATTAGGGGCAGCTGTTGAAATTACTACCCATTCTTCTCCCAAGCTTTGTGATTTCTGCCTGTGACACAAAGTCCAGAGTCTGCTGCCAACACACTGAGGATGACGCGGAGGATTGGTTCACGTACTGAACACCAGTCAGTGCAAATTACTGGCACGACAGTCAGGTGACCCATGGCTTCTCTGAGTCAAAGAGTCATCTCGGTGACGGACAAATACAGAATAACAAGTAGGCACACTGATTTAAATCTTAAAATATGAATGCTAACAATCACATACACAAACATATCAAATATATAACTCAATGCAAAAAAATAAACATTTTGTTAACTGAAAAAAGAAACAAGCTGAGCTGGTCTATAGCTATTGCTTAAACATTAATGTGGAACTACATGTCCTGAGAATTCCATGTATTTATGTTATAGGTGTTCCTTCTTGTAAACACTATTATTATGCTACATAGGTGTGTATGGTTTGATAATATCACACTCAAATGTCAACAGCGGTTGTCTGACTCATGTACTTGTAGTAACTATAATCTTTTTTTTACTCCCAGAAGCTGCTGCAGGTGCTGTTAAGGCTGCAGGTACTGAATTAAATAAAACATTAACAATTCAATTGTATCAGTGACAAGTATGGCAAAGTATAGACCCCAAAACATTAAAATTAGTGGATTTGGAAAGAGACGCACTGACTATATGCAACATGCATCCAAACAATACCTGACATGTGAGTCAGAGGAAAGACTGAGTCAGTCTGAGGAGGCGAAAAAGAGATAGGTTTCATACGTGCCAACCTGCATGCCTGCGTGTGTATCTAAATGTATGGATATTAGTCTAGGTGTGATGTGCGAGGCTGCATCCAGAGTCATACCTTTGTTGTGTGAGGCAGTGCTGCCCTGAGGGCTGCAGCAGCATGAGTATGAGCTACGTGGTGCTCTGGAAACAAGAAAAGCGGCTCTGTTTTTGGATGGCTGTCTTGGCTTTGTATGAGCGCTTGCTGGCACGCAGTCAAGATCCTGCCCCTAGAGAGGGAAGATTAATGACAGCTAGTCACGGAAAGGCTTTACAGCAGCAGAGAGCAAAAGAGAGGAATAGAATGGGAGAGGGAAGATGGAGAGAAGTGGGTGGGGTGAGGACAAAGGTGAGGAACTGCTGTGTTGAAGTGGGAGTGATAGGAGTAGGTATGAGTAAAAGGTGTGTGAGTGTTTGTATCTGTGCATCAACAAAGAGCCCAGTACAAATGCAGATTAAACAGATTAATACAATCCTCATAAACATTCATAATAGTGACTGGACGCATTCTTCCTTGAATTTCATCACACTAATCCAGCTAATGTCCACATGACAGCTCTGACAGCCACTTAACTCACAGAACCTCACCCTACTCCTCCATCTGTGATAGTGTTCTATATGCTCAACACCTTTGCCAAATCCTGGGGAGGATAAGAGACAGCTAATTACACAGGTTTTGTTTAGTTACGGTCTAGACATTACATCTATTCCCTGTTCTGTAATGACGCCAGAACAGACAGTGCTGTGAATCCTCATCTAGCCCATTGTTTTCCCTCACCAAATGTGATGTATTGTACTCAGGGTTCCTTGTATACACTACGAAGGGCGTCAATTTCTTGAAATGTTAAACTTTTTCTTCAGTGGGAAAATGGAGATTAAGAGATAAAGCAAAGAGAACAAAGAAAAGCATCAAGGGTTGTTCCTGAAGGTAAGTAACCTGAACCACAACTGGTATACGACAAATGAACCAAGAGCTGAGGAGAGTGCACTGCCGCTAGGGCTGACCTCTCTCCCTGTCTCCCAGCCCAAACCCCAAACCAAAGTCCCGGGCTCCAGGGCAGGTCCAGGTCACAGTGAACTCACTCTCCTCATCTCCGCTTTCATTCCCTGACCACACAGCTGATGACCTCACTCCTTTTGGAGTCCCTAACAGACTTAAGTCTTTGTATCACAGATGAAAAATGATCCTGAGCAAAGTTTGCCTGATGGGACGAGAGCATGTGTAAGTGCTTTCCAAAGCTGTTTACTTCATTCTGGAGACATGCTGGATTCCTCCATCATAATGCATGGTAAAATGCTCCATTTAATGGTGCCAGGCAATTCTGACCACAAGAATGAAAGGAAAATGATTCTGTAAACCCATTTTTATCCAGAGAACATCTCTCTGAGCAGAGAAAATGACTTCACAAGACAGTGTGTTGAAATATCAAACTAAGGGCTGTATTCAGCTTGCACTTTCTGGGAATAAAATTCATATTGGACCATTCTACAGTACACAATTTACCTCCAATGCCAAGTTTCAGTGGCAATGCAGGGAGTAGTTAGCTGAAAAGCAAAGTTTTGGAGGTGGCGATAGATGGCCATGTAATGTGGTCAATTTTAACACTGACTTCGCACCCTGTCTCAGACCAGCAATCATTGTTGGCTTAGTTAAATATTTAATCATGACACAGATATTTTTGTAACCTTAAAAGGTGCAATTTGTAATAATTTAAGAGATTTAAGAGTTTAAAACATTCAAAAATTAACTAAAATTATCAACAGAATGTGAAGAAATAACAGTTTTGATGTTAAAACATCTATGTATTGTGTTGCAGAGATATCTAATGAAGTTAGCATGCTAACCAGCTAACCCCGGCCAGTCCTGTCTCATAATACCACTTAGTACCTCAAGAGATAGTACGATTAAAGTTCAGTGCTACGTTACACAAGTTCTCTTAGCTTTTAAAATAAACAAAATTAACTCAGGAGCACAAATATTTCCTTTCTTGACATTTTCTATTTTCCTCTTCCATTAAATAGAAGAATACAACTGTACACCTTCTAAATTCAAGTTGCTTTCTTTTACCGAACTAAGACCAGCTTAATTGCCTTGTTAAAACTTCATTAAACACACTTCATTCAAGATCGACCGATTTTGGTTTAATATAATTAACCAAAACCGTCTTAGTTAGTCTTTCCACCAACAATCACCAACTTCTGGTTTGATCGAAATAAATCCTTAATTCACTGAGTTAGATGTGAAAAATATTCTGGCTCTACACACCATTTCTGGCCACCTGATGAATGTAAGTCCAATATTCACTCTCTTTCAGTTCTGTTTTTGGTCTCTACCAACTCCTGAGGGAATTATCTGGCTCTTTTAGCTGGTAAACGCTCCAATATGTTTACCAGCTAGCCGTTAACTGTGTCTGTCTGCCTTCTGGTGCTGAGCCAGTAGTGTCCACTGGGTTTTAGAGCTCACTGAAAACAGCTGTCTGCTGTGGCTGAAAACAACACTATGAGAGCGGTGAGAGTGAACCAAAAGTTTGGACAGTCACATTGTTTTTACATTTTCATGATGCATTGTTATAATAAAATCAATTATAGCTGCTTTAACTATACTGCCGGACATTGTAGAAATAATTAATAAAATAACACTGTGTGACTGTTCAATTCATTTGTCTCTAGACGTCTTTTGGGGTTTACAGAATTTCCAGTTTTTGGTGAGCGGGTTGCTGTATTTGCAGTATGTCGAAATACTGTGCTGAGACAACAAACTTACTGCCATCACCACATTAGGAGTGCAGTTTAACAAAACTGAAAAAGAAATAAATCTATGATACATCACTCACTGAATCACCTCAGTATTTCCATTGGTGCACCTCGAGGAAATTAATTTAGCTAAGCAAATCAGTCAAACCCAATTGTACCTTTCAGCACCATTTTATCTGGCAGACTATACAATACATAATCTCCACAGCTGTGATATATCTGAATCAGTGCTTGGATATCTAACTATTTGTTATATACAGAAGACAACAGTGCATCTGTCTACAAAGATGTTCCCAGCCAGGTATATCAGTACTTAAAACTGACTTTACAGCTTTTGAGCCAATTCATATACATACTTCCTTCCCCTTTGACATGTCATTTTACCATGTCACCTGCCGCCCATTCTGCCGACATGACCAGGGAGACAGCGGAGTGGGCGGCAGGGAGAGAGGGAAGAAGGGAGGGGTGCTATTGTTGGCACACTTCTGCAGTTCTGTAGGCTGGGGAATGTGTAGAGGTGGAGAGGGGGATTAAAGAGAATAAATATTATTCTTTCACAGAACTGCTTTGAATCAGCGTTGAACTGCACATTTAAAGCTGTGTGGATTGGATGAGATCATTTGGGGAATGCTGCTATGGTGACCCATACAAAAAAGGGGAAAAAATGTTCAGAGGGAACAGGAAAAGTCAACAGGAATTGAGACAAAAAGAAGGTGAATAGGGATTGGACCGTAAATGAACTTCAATAAAAGTAGATTCATGGTGGGCAACTAAAAGGGCAACATAATATTGGGACAATTAATTTGCCGTTGTAGGAGAGACACTGGGAGCTTTAAGAGGCAGTGTAGCAAAGGCACATATTCAATAAACATCTATATTGATTTTTGTCTTCATCTATGACAATGCCTAAGGGAATACTCCCCTACTTTATATGTGGATCGTACATACATCTTGAATGTCATCTATATTTATAGAATTGTCCAGGAATAGCATTTTCTGCCTATATTCTAGAACTATACAATGGTGTAAAAAAGTGTTTGCCCCCTTCCTGATTTTTTTTTTTTGCATGTTTGTCACACTTAAATGTTTCAGATCATCAAACAAATTTAAATATTAGTCAAAGATATCACAAGTAAACACAAAATGCAGTTTTTAAATGAAGGTTGTTATTATTAAGGGAAAGCAAAATCCCAACCTACATGGCTCTGTGTGAAAAAGTGATTGCCCCCTAAACCTAATAACTGGTTGGGCCACCCTTAGCAGCAACAACTGCAATCAAGTGTTTGCGATAACTTGCAATGAGTTTTTTACAGCGCTGTGGAGGAATTTTGGCCCACTCTTCTTTGCAGAATTGTTGTAATTCAGCCACATTGGAGGGTTTTCGAGCATGAACTGCCTTTTTAAGGTCATGCCACAGCATCTCAATAGGATTCAGGTCAGGACTTTGACTAGGCCACTCCAAAGTCTTCATTTTGTTCTTCTTCAGCCATTCAGAGGTTGACTTGCTGGTGTGTTTTGGATCATTGTCCTGCTGCAGAACCCAAGTTCGTGTCAGCTTGAGGTCACAAACATATGGCCGGACATTCTCCTTCAGGAGTTTTTGGTAGACAGCAGAATTCATGGTTCCATTTATCACAGCAAGTCTTCCAGGTCCTGAAGCAGCAAAACAGCCCCAGACCATCACACTACCACCACCATATTTTACTGTTGGTATGATGTTCTTTTTCTGAAATGCGGTGTTACTTTTATGCCAGATGTAATGAGACACACAACTTCCAAAAAGTTCAACTTTTGTCTCGTCAGTCCACAGAGTATTTTCCCAAAAGTCTTGGGGATCATCAAGATGTTTTCTGGCAAAAATGAGACGAGCCTTAATGTTCTTTTTGCTCAGCAGTGGTTATAGTCTTGGAACTCTGCCATGCAGGCCATTTTTGCCCAGTCTCTTTCTTATGGTGGAGTCATGAACACTGACCTTAACTGAGGCAAGTGAGGCCTGCAGTTCTTTGGATGTTGTTGTGGGGTCTTTTGTGACCTCTTGGATGAGTCGTTGCTGCACTCTTGGGGTAATTTTGGTCAGCCAGCCACTCCTGAGAAGGTTCACCACTGTTCCATGTTTTCGCCATTTGTGAATAATGGCTCTCACTGTGGTTTGCTGGAGTCCCAAAGCTTTAGAAATAGCTTTATAACCTTTTCCAGACTGATAGATCTCAATTACTTTCTCATTTGTTCCTGAATTTCTTTGGATCTTGGCATGATGTCTAGCTTTTGAAGATATTTTGGTCTACTTCACTTTGTCAGGAAGGTCCTATTTAAGTGATTTCTTGATTGAGAACAGGTGTGGCAGTAATCAAGTCTGGGTGTGGCTAGAGAAATTGAACTCAGGTGTGATAAACCACAGTTATGTTTTAACAGGGGGGCAATTACTTTTTCACACAGGGCCATGTAGGTTTGGATTTTGTTTTCCCTTAATAACAACCGTCATTTAAAAACTGAATTTTGTGTTTACTTGTGTTATCTTTGACTAAAATTTAAATTAGTTTGATGATCAAAAACATGCAAAAAATAAGAAATCAGGAAGGGGGCAAACACTTTTTCACACCACTGTATATGACGTCACCTCAGATCCTCCTTTGTTCATGTCATAATTACTACGGGCGCTAGAGGACTTTTTCACTTGAACATCAAGAGATGTCATTTGGGGGCACTTGCTGAAACGACAAACTTTTGTTCTTCTTGGGAGGACAATCTCTTGAAAAAGCAGTTGAGAAAATAATCTCACCACAGCTTTGGATCATATCACATGATCATCAGTGGATGGAGTTTGCCCGGCTGTGGAGGATGATAATAATAAGGTCAGTCATGGTGTTACCTCCACTACCTTCTTCACTGGTGCTGACAGAGAGCAGCGAGGAATAAAAGAAATAACAGTTACAGTAGCTCTAACAGTAACTTTACACCACTACATCCCCAAATCTTCCCACAAGATTAGGCATACTGTAGACAGAGGTGGGCAGTGAACCCATTGAGATTTGGCTGAAGTGGTCATGGGGGTGATGCAGTCCACAGAGTCCCATAGCAAGGAAGAGAGGCGATAGCTGGTCCTGGGTTGCAGGGCACAGAGAGGGCAGTGTCTAGGAGAGAGAGGAACTCTGATAGACAGGCACAAAGGGACCATTGGTTTGGCGGAGACGCAGCGGGAATCCAGTTGGAGTTCCGTGGGAAGAGTTGAGCTCAATGAGACAGATCTCTCTCCCTCTTCTCAATGAGTTTGTGACAGAAAAGAGGAGATAGAGACATCAACAAAGCCTTCACAAGCAGCCCTCAATAATTCAATGCAGGCATTATTTCAATCTAACATGAGATAGGCACCATTACAATGCTGCAAGCGGGGAAGTAAATCTAATGAAATACAAGGTAATAACACATTTAAAAAGAAAATTAACTGTACTTCTGGAATGCATTATCTGTAATTATTAACATGCGCTTTTACTCAAGTTTTATTATCTGCAATGTTGGACAGACACAACAGAAAAGGATAAAGCACCCAGGAAAATAATGAAACTTGTGTTATTGATCCTCTGTGCATCAATACCTGGAAAAGTTTCTTCTGCCAAATCCCAATTAAAAAAATTAGACTTATTCCCCATAGCCAAATTCTCCCTTAATTGTATCTGTATCACGACCCAAGCCAACACATGTTGCAATCCAAAGCACACACTGATTCCCATGAAATAAAAGCATCAATCTGATCCAAAACTACTACAGAAATCCCATTGTTCTTCATCATGCAACACTTAACCTCCACAATCAAGCTCTATTGGGAAACTGCAATACTGATAAACACAGTACCGAAATACACATATGCACACACTTTTGGATGTCCCAAGCAGATGTTTAAAAGAGCATATTTTGACTTTTACTTGAATAATTTCTCAAATGCATTTTAATCTAATGTATGCAAAAAACATCATTTTACATGTATCTAATTTTTACTCCTCTTCCCGCCTCTAAATATTCTCACTAGCTTCTTCATCAGTCTCTTCGGCCACTCCCTGCGTCTCTCAGGGATGTGTGGTTGGCCCTTACAAACCGTTTTGATTGATTGTTATCACATGCCATGAAGGGCTTGTCTGTTTTGGATTGTGTGATTGCATTGCTGCTTCCCACTTTCCCTACTGGACTCGTACTGCCACCTGTGGCACTTGGCCTAAGGAACCACATAGACCACAGGGTCCAGAGGGAGCTATTCCAAACAGTGCTAACACTTAATATCCCTAAACCCCCACCACTGGGCATCAAACTATCCTGCACTGGAAACAGGAGGAATGTCAAAAAGCTGTAATCACCCAGTTCCTGACTTATTATACCTGGGCTTACTTTCTACTAAAGTTTGCAGTGGTTGTTTTAACCCAGATTTACACTGATGGTGACCCCTAGGCTCCAAGTTACTTCCATATTCCCAGCCACTACCCAAAAGTCAAATACTCTCCTTCTCGCTTCTTGCCCCCTGCAGCCTTTTCGATCCCCTCCACGGCTCTAATACCCCCGTGACCTCCAGGACTCTCCCCTGCCTCCTGCACTTCCCCACCCTCCCATGTCCTCCCTGGCACCTTTACCCCATGGCCCGGCCTCATTCATCTAGCCACCCCTCTCCGGCCAGGGGAGCTGAAGGCCCTCTTTGTATGTGCTCCCTGGGAGATATTAACCCCCCGTCTCCACGCTCCCACCAAACAAAGGAAGCACTTACTAACCGCTAAAGCCTTAACAAACAGCGCCTTTCAAATGAACCCTGCGCCATGTGGTGCAGAGGGAGGGGAGCGCCCAGGAGAGAAAAGCCCAAAACATTTGCTTGTTTTCGCAGATTACAGAAAACCTGGTGGTGCAGTACTCGGATCTTGTCAAGTTGACTCGCTACACCTCTAGGTTCCAGCTTAGACTCAGATGGTTGCCACTGAAGTAAGGAAAGAAGGACAAGTCCATATGCACAAAGACACTCACACACACTACAGGTATCTGTTTGTATTAAGTGGACATCCTATTGACACAATTGTTCCAATTGTAACTGTACACTACTTAAACCCTGATTGTCAATCTTACCCAGACTTTAACCTACTTGCAATAAGAACCATAACCCGGGCCCTTACTTTATTTGTTTGACTGGGCACCCATTTGCTCTGCATCACAGCAGCTTTGTTTTTCCTATAGTCTAATTAAGAATTATTAATAGATATTAAAAGTATGGATGTCTCAATGTAAATGCTACGGAAAAATGTTTGACTGTTAAAAAACTTCTATCAACTTACGCTATTTATTGTCATTACGCCCAACCCTAAATGGCAATAATAATGTCAACATTAAGTTAACACCTTAGGATGACATGACACACTGCATCACTTTGCATGTTAAAAGATACAACACTGGAAAACTCCAAGCCGTGTGTGACTGCTTTTGTTGGTTTTGTCGATCAGGACCTATCAAGACAGTAAACACACATAGCCATGTCTTACACAAACAGGCACACGCACAAAAACCCACACACCAGAGTCTCATGAGTGAGTTTCTGGGCAAGTGTGTAATGTGGTTGAGGTTTGCAGCACGATCCAAAATCACCCAAGCTGCCTCCCAGGTCTCAAATAAATCTGCCAATGACCTTTTATCCCCTCAGAAATGTGCACTTAATATGATGGGAGAAATTATTTTATGATGACTTTGCCCTCCAACGTTTTGGCGAGTGGATTGCTCTCTGGTTTAGGGCAAGAGAGACAGAAGGGGAGAGAAGAAGAAGAGACAGAGGGAAGGAGATGGAGAGATAGAGTCCAGATGCAGTGTAACTATTTGGGATTAGATTGTTTTGGAGTTTTTGTGAGAGTGATGACACTGCACACCTGTGAGGAACAAAGACAGAACAATCATGCACATTAGTATCCATGACATATTTCGCCAGCTTGAAGTTGAACAACAGGTCAACAACCTCTGAGCCTGATGAATACTGTCAGCACTCAGCAAAACTGAACTGCAAACATACAGTATGATCATATTGTGTAATTAGGAACAGAGAAACAAGAACAATATGTGGAATAAAAAGGAAATGTTTTAAAAAAACTGTGTTTGATTTCATGAGCAAAATCATCATTTAATATTTAGCAACTCTATCAAGAGGTAAATAGGACACTATAAACCATAGGCAACTGCGGTAAAAAGCTTTATAGCCATTGTTCTGCTGAGGTGATAACCGTTATTTAAACTGCAGTATATGACCTTTATTGGACTTCATTACACTGGGACGTGGTGTTGGTTTGCATGTGACATCATTCTGTGTATTTGAAATGTGAGGGACAAAGACCCTACATTTGCATCTAAATGTATGCTTTTGAAGGGCAAAGTTTTCAGTATTAGTCAGATTTGGAGGAGCTCAAAGGTGGAGTTTCACCCAAGCACTGGCACCTGTCTTTTTTTCCCTTAACAGTGAGTCACACAGAGCAGTTAGGAGAGCTTGTGGGTAAGCTGTCATCAAAAGGTTGCCTGTCCTCTCTCTGTGCCATCACCTTTATAGCTGTCAAGGCTATATCTGCAGGCCACTGACTTCTGGATTAAAGTTAGAACATACCCAAAGGCTGGCCAAACACAACATTAGCAAATTGAATGCAAGATGAATAAAAAGGTTACTGGTATGCTGTAAGTGATCCAAAACACACTCATCTGTTTGACATGCTAATAGAAAAGATTCATTGGAAGCACAACAGCAGATATTGTAGGCAACTAATTGTTCCTTGTAATATACAGTATATTGTTCATTTAGATGGATCTCTTTTCCACCTGGAAAATGTGTTTCTTTTTTAACTGAACAGACTTAAATTCAAAACCTTTGATATTCTCTCACATCAAAAGTCAGATGAACTTTGGCTTCATTCTCAGCACTATCTAATAGAAACAACCCACTGTCTACACTTCTCAGACAGGAATACAGCATACTCTGTAAAAGCCCACCTTCCCGCTGTCTGATCCAACATCCCTCTATCCATCTAAACACATGTGGTACAACCCCCTGTTCACAGGACAATATGAAACCCAGAAGGAGTGGACCGGCTCAGGTCCAAGTCACAGGAATTGTCTTCCCACATCTGAGCTTTCTGCCAATGAATGAGGCTTTGTCTGCAGAGGAATGAGATCCATATCTCCCATTTGGCATCGCTCATGTCGTCACTAATCAGAAGCAGATGAGCAGACAAGTTGCGCTTTGCGCTGACTGTGTGGGTTAGTGACTGACTTTGTGCACGTATGAATGTGTGCATGTGTATGTAGCGCTTAGATGGATTTTAGTGCTGAGCTATGGAACATGACTGGGGTTAAAAACATGGTTTATGTAGAGATCAGAACATGATGATGTAAAACATGCACTATGGTCAGTATCACATATTATGACCACTGTCAGCAAATTATTCACAAATTCAGGCATAAGTGATTTCGGCATGTCTTCATTATTTGTATTCAGAATGACAGCAGTCAAAATTACAACTTTGTGTTGTGAGATGTACAGAGTTTGAAAGGACAGGTATCTATGTATGTGTAAATTGTAAATGAGTGAGTGAGTCTGAATTAAAAGTAAGGAACAGTATGTGGTGTACTGTATAAACAATATAATATTAACATTGTAACACTTGTACCTTTTATCTCTTGTTATTATTAGCAACGCCCACAATGTCAATGGTTCCACTGAATAAAAAAAAAAACTCTGCACATACGGATATAAAATCAAGTCAAAGACATCTCTTTAAAGAGAGGCAATTTAAAGAGATATATTTCCTCTTCTGTGTGCAATAGGATATCTAGGTGTGAAAAATACAATTACATAAAATTAACAGAAAGCTGTAACAGTGAGTATAAACTCAAAATACAAGGGGTTTATATTCCAGCAAGTCCAAAAAAAAGTTAAAAAAAAGAGAATAATAAGTCCAAGAAAAGTGTTCAATGAAAAGGTCAATTAAAAGGTCCAATGGGATACATTTAGAAAAGTGCACATTAGAGTGGCTGCAAAATACACTGGTTTGGAGCTCCAGCGTTCAAGCTTACAGTCAATTAGCTACACCACAGTGTGCAATGAGCTGGTCGGAATTCACTGTGTTGCTCAAGGGCACTTCAGTAGGGCAGATGCTGGGAGTCCATTTGAAGGACAGTGTATATAACCACAACCTCTACCAAAGACCTTGGTGCATCTGTCACAAACATATTTTGGATGAGAAAGTTGACAGCAAAGCTGACTGAAAGACATGTATCATTCAAACTGCATTTTTTGGGTGTTCTCACACACTATGTAGAGTAGTTGTGGTGTGGGGTGTGTGGCTCTGTCTGTCAAAGGCAAGGTAACAGACATATGGCCAACCTCAAGCTCCAATGTTGAACATAGATGGTTTCCTACCAATGGGTTTTTTTAAAAGCAACTTTGTGATGTTTCTCAAACCATGCCGTTCCCAAACTTCTCATGGTCACATTCATTCTGTACAAAGGATCTCTGTTCGCTCTGGCCACTCTCAGTATCCCTTTGTGAACTTAGTCGGCAAGTCCTCTGCATTGGAATGCTTGTTTTCAGGGTTAGGAGGTAAAATGCACAAAGAGGGACACACAAACACATACACTTTCCCACATATTTTTCAAAGACACCCACATTTAGACATAACTGAAAGCCAAAGACAGGTCACTGTGCTTCCCAAAATGGACAATATGTCTCCTCTAATTGAGACATGTGGTCCTCGTTGTCATTCTGGTTAACCACAGCTCATAATGTTTAATGATTATGTGAGTCTCATGGACCTGAATGGAAGAACACTCATTCCAATAAAGAGAGAGACGGAGACAGACAGAGTTTGAGAAGGGAGGGAGTCTCTGAGAGAATGACAGGAGATGTAGAAGGAGAGAGAGGACGCAGTGAGAGCTTGGGAGCTTCAGACGACCTCTTCACCAGTAGAGACTGTATGAGGGGGATGAATGTAGTCCTTTGTGCTGGGCAGACTGTGGGCTCCAATGTATGTGTGTGTGTGTGTGTGCAAAAAAGAAAGAGAGAGCTAGGCGGCCCAGGCTCAGGGCCTACAGATGTCTGGAGCTGCGCCGCTCACCCCCGGCCTCCACAGGCAGCAAGCAGCTGTTGTCAGAGAGAGACAGGCCGCCCCAGAGAGACTGGGAGGGGGCCAACGGGCAAAAAACAAGAAAGAGCCTCTTTCACAGCCTGGTATGTCCTTCTGGATCCCCACACAATGTATCCTTTGAGGACCCAGAAGAATAACATTTAGATTTAAAGTTTTCTCATCCTGGGAAGTTTGGGTCAGCTCGCTCACTTGTCCTGCTCTCTAAACTGTTGAAGGGTTGGTACTGAGGTTAGGGTCGGGACTTAGGGAAAACTGCGGCTGGAGTTAGGACCAGAGCTATGGCTGCAATCTGCAATCCAGGAAGACTGGCAGATAAAGTGAGCACCCAGAGATACAAGTACCCCTTGACTAATACAGACAAGGAAATGTCAAATATGCTGTGAAGAAATTCAAGAATTGAATTCCATTGCAGAGGACATGCCAAATGTTCTTGTATACAATATCAAAGTCTTAACCTTGTGGTGACTTAACTGACTAACAGATGACAGTCCAGAGGGTCTATCACTAACTTTAACCCAGACAAATACGGTCCAGTGTCGATCAGCCAGAATTCAGAGTTCCACACACTCTAAACTCCCAGCAGGTGTCTATGAAATGTGCTCCCAGCACCTGCAGAGTCGAGGGAACTGAGCCACTCTGTGTTTTCACGGCTCTCAAGTCAAACAGGGCACAACACATTACTTGTTGTAGTACAGAATGTGCCTTGGCAGTTTTGGAGCCAGGTTTGTCGAGATGTTTCCACAGAAGAATTAAGGAAGTAATATACTAGGTATCTAGGGAGGAAAGGTTTTCTCTGTGGTCTCTGTGAACAAGCTTTGTCAGCTGGAAGGGAAAGGAAGGAAGGAACTTTTTTTCAGCTAAACTGCATTCATAAAAAGCCAGGCCATATTTCTGGAACTAGTTTAAAGGACAACGATTTTACTGACTCGTCCTTGGCAAGGAATGTTACACCTGTGGCAAAAAGTAAAATCTTGTCTGGTAACACACACTGAAAGACAACAGATTATGTATAATGTGTATATAAATATTACAGCAAAAACACTCCAAACGAAGGAGCTGCTCTAACTCAAATCGGATGTATATAGATTTTTAAAGGGTGATATTGTTACTGTTAATTCTCATTGGCAGCTATTTATAGTCTATATACAGTTATCAATCCAAAGCTAATATCAGAGTTTGACCCCACTTCTGACCTCCAGTGCAACCCACTCTAACAATTTAAGTTGAGAAAAGCTCTAAAGAGGGAAATGGGAACCAACTAAAGGAGGCAATAGTTCCAGTCAGACAACTTTTTTGTAATGACAGAATTACACACTCAACAGAGAGGTAATGTAGGTAGAGAAGCCTGTCATACAGAAACAAAAAAGGCAGGACTGCTCTGTCTTTATGGTCATCCATTGAAATACAAGCCAATTTGCCCATTCCCTGTTCAACAACTCCAAAGACATCTTTTTTAATATTTATTGTTCAGCAGTTAGGGCATGAGTGGGATGTACCTTTAGGGCAGCTGGACCTGACTGACATGGTGTAATAGGAAAGGGCAGGGTGGCAAAATAGATCATACAGAGAGGAACACTCTGCCAAGACAAACACAGGGGAGAGTCAGGAAGTCACCAGGCCGCCTGCCATATACATGTAGGCCCAGGCCTGACCAAAACATTGGCATGCTGAGGCAGGAGTTAAACCCCATAGATTATCCAGTGATTAGGTCTGGCTGTAAAGGAGACAAAACAAATCAAGTCTGTCAGACAGAATTCCAGAAAGTGGGATATGAATGGTAAACTCAAATGCTGTTAAAAATCATTTGATTAGATCTGGCCATTACAAACATTATATTCTATTAGGGATACATAACCATACAACGACCAGTAACCCTTCCATAATCCCACCGTGCATGCGAGCAACATGGTATTGCCATTCCAGAGTTCATGCCTCTGAGATCAGAGGCAGAAATCTCTTGAAGACAGTTACCTTTTGGTCACTGAAGTGATTCTGAATTCTACAATGCATTACATGAAGTTATGTATTTAATTAAAAAACTGAAAGCATCTCATGCTCACCTAGAGTACATAACCTTAAGAGTTAAACTAGTCAACTAGGTAAATAGTCCCCAAAAACAAAAATGCTAAACATCATAAAAATTACCCTTTGGGATACCACACTGCTTATGTAACTAATGCCACACACTGAACAATGAGGCCCATAAAGATGTATATCAGGTAAAATGAAAAGCCAAAGTAAGAAAATACTATTTGCAGGATGTGTGTTAATAATATGCAAACAAGTTTTATAACTCAGCCAGTAGGCTGAGTCATTGTCTAGTCAAATTTCAGGGAATTAGACAGAGGTGGAAGAAGTATTCAGAACTTTATTCAATAAAGCAATACAATAACAGGAAAATGTAAAAAAAGTAAAATAAGTAAAGGTCCTGCATTCAACTAAAGTAAATGTACTAGTAAAAGTAGAGTTAGCAGTTCAATACAAAAGTATAAAAAGTAAAAGTACTCATAAGTATTGCCATGTTGATGCATTAATGTTTAATGTTTGAGCTAGTTCAGATGGTGTCAGTTTTAACAATTTTATATTTATTTGGGTAGTTCAATCTAACAAAATGCATTATATTTGATGCATTGAGTCAGATTTATATTCTGATATTATTCGGTAAAGTAAGTAATAACTAGGCTGTCAGATAAATTGAGAAATTGAGGGAAAATTACCCTCTATATTTCCCTCTAAAATATACTGTAGGTTATTTCAAAATAGATGTACTCAAGTAAAGAACAGGTACCTGAAACTACTTGAGTATACTTGAGTATACTAAGTAAATGTGGTTAATTTCCACCTCTGGAAATAGACAGGGGTGGTGCTGAATATCAACACTTATCATCACTGTCATCATCAAATAAATCAAGCTGCATGGTTTCTGAAACCATTCTCTCGGTCTCGGCAGTCTCGGTCTCTACACACTTACTGTATATTTGCCTGCTCGCAAGTAAAACATCCAACCAATCAAACAAAGATAACATGGTAACCATGGTATCATAGTTGACTGTGCATGACTCAACAAACATGAGAATAAAGCACAAGTTGTGCAAACCCAGTTTCATTCTGACAATTACTGACACTGGATTCAGAAAGGAAAAAATCTAAAGCAAGAATTATGGAAGTAGTGAATGTGCATGGAATTATTTTAGGTGAAGGCCAGGGGTGTACACTACTTCCATTATTTATTTACTCAGAGTTTGTTCTACCTTGAAATGCTTTTATGTTGTAACTATACTTTCACTGTGCACTGAGGAGGTGCATTAAAGTAACATTTAATGTAATCTAAGCATATTAGATTCAAAGTTGTATTCCTGCTTTTGTTGGAGATTTTTTAAAACCAAATTTCTCGAGTTTTTGTTCCATCTCAAATTCAAAAGTATGTATCTTTTATTTTTTAAGTATATACTGAAGTATTTAAGTAACATTCATGGGCCCACAAACTCCTTGGGGCCCTGGGTGGGGCCAATACATTGGAGATAAACTGTATTACATAGGCTGCATACATTACAATCCAAGACAAATTAAAACTTTTTAATTGAACAAAGTTGAAGAACATGTTCCCTACTCATACTATCTTATATCATTGAGACTAGAGGAGTTGTGGAACGAGACAAGAAGGCAAACACAAGTTAGGGAACAAGAGGAAGAAAAACTGGAAAATGTTTGAGAGACAACAGGAGTGAGTGGAACATGGGAAACTAGAATAGCTCAACCACAAATAGGCTCTTTCCCTGAAAGAATGTATAAACATACAGTTGAGTTTCTTGGGAAGTCTGGCTATCCCATGAATGGATTGTTTGTTTTTCAGCCACTGAGATGATGCGGGGAGCAACACACAAGACATTTACAGAGACAGTAAAAAAAACAGAGATTAATGTGGATGAGAAAAGAGCAACTGATTACTGCAAAACTCATCGGTTTAATTGATCCCTCTGGGCTTATAGCACACTATGCAACACAACTTCTGACAACCTAAGAGATCATATCAATATTGAATGTGTCACTTAATGCATATTATCTTTCCTACTGAAACAAGGGGAGAGAAGTTAGAAGAAGAGAGAAGAAAGGAGAGCAAATAGCAAATCTGGCTGCAGAAAATGAGAGGAAGCTCTCTGTCACCTCCTACTTCCAAAATCCACTGACCAGGGCTGGCAGCAAAACCCAGGGCTCAGTGAGGTAATCAAGACTGCTCGGGAAAGTAGCTGCCTATAGGGACAATGTGTGTGTATGTGCGCGTGTGTGTGTGTGTGTGTGTGTGTGCTCCTATACTTCAGTCTTTGCAAGGATCAATTAGAGTTTTAGAGCATGCAAGTATTTTGGCTGGTCCTCACTTCTTCAAAAGACTAGGGATATGAACAAATACAAACACGTTATTTGAATATTAACCGATAAGAAAAACATCCACATTTTTGCAGTAATCTGTGATAAAGCTTGACTGATGTTACACAGGTGTTATTTCTACCTGGCACTTTGCTTGACTTGACAGTAAACCGGAACTGAGGGGCTGAAGTTAGGGACCGCCTCAAAAGTGCATGCAATTGGGCTGATGGGGCTTTTCTGTCAATAGCTTTTCATTTTTTTTCTACTACAACTTTCGATCTGGATTTAATTTTTTTTTTAGGTGGGGTTATATAAATTAAGTTATATAAATCCAACTACAGATACAAATACATATATTTTGTGACATAGACAGAAACGTAGTTTCGCATTACATTGCATCCACTTCTCTTTATCTTAATGTTGTAATGTGCTCTGCTGACCTATTTGTACTTTTATTATTATTTGTTATTATCATTATTTTTTTTATCTTGTTTTTAATGTTGTACAGCACTTTGGTTCAGTTTCAGTTGTTGGAAGGTGCCATAGAAAAAAAAGTTTGATTGATTGATTGATTACACCCCTACGAATAACTGTTTTAGGGTCCAGACTAGGTTTTAGGGTTAAGGTTAGACATGTAATTGTGAGGGTTTAAGTTAGGGGCTTATAAACGTGCATGCAATATCCATAAATGTTGGCGATACAACACAGCATATGAACAAGCCCTTGCATGTGTTTCAAGCTGTGTGTGTGCGTATATTTGTGTGTATGTGAGACTAATGTTCCCATTAGGACCCAAATGAAGATGGAATGAGGAATCCAGACGAGAGGAGGTGGAGGGAGGGAGGAGGAGAGAAGGAAAAAGGACCCCTATGGGCTTACCAAACAGCCCAGGAATGCGGTGGTAAAAATGAGTTGGGCTCTCTGGCACAAGATGGCCCGTGTGACTGGGTTTAGATGATGGCCGTGACAAAGACTCCTTTCTTACTGACTTTAATAACTACAATGAGCTGCGGAGCCACACACAAGCAACCACTTGTTATAGAAAATACGGATACACACTGACATGCACACACATAAGGAACACACCCTTAGTGTTCAGTGGAAATACACTTTCACCTTTTCTATGTGGAAAGCTGACACTGCCTTTAGGATGCAAGGTCTATACACAAGATGGTTTCATTTATATTTTGTGCCTATGAGGCACTCTTAAGAACGTCTCTGAGCACTGACTGAGTACAGTGTACTGTATTCACTGTTGTGAAAAGTAGACTGATGTGGGAAACATTCAACATAAAACAAAAACAAGCAATCATAGCTCATCACTACTTAAATGCAGCCTATAGATGCTTTTTTTGCAGAAGAACAGAGTTGTGAGAGTGTCAGTTATTCACATGGACTCCGGGGTGCAATGATCCATAAAACACTTTCTCCACTTTCAACACTTCTCTCCCAGGGTCATTTTAAAAGAGAAGCAGACCCCTTTCATGTGGATGGACAGAACTGTGGGACCTTGAGGCTGACATAATGGATCATGGATGGACAACAGGCCTGAAACCCAGTAATAATGAAACACACAATGTGCACCGGACATGATCGTTCTCATACACTGGACAGCGGAGTCACCTGACTACTTAATGCCATTTAGTTATTCAAAGAAAGGCAATAATGGCATTTTAACTAACTCAGAGCACCAATTGGTGATGAAGTATGGATTCACCAAAAGTGCCTTGGATCAATACTGTGAACATGCAACACTGACAAAGCATGCATCAAAATACCATGTCAAACTAGATGAAGTCATTAAATTGGAAATCTTAAAAATACAAAACGCTAAACGAACTAATAAATATTAGCAATGGTTCATACATCACTGATTACATATAATTGCATAATTTAAGGTAAGCTTAATTTTTATAGCTCAAATGTGTTTATTGGTTAGGCCTTTTTATATTGGCTATATTATATTTTATATATAAAAAATAAAATTGACATATTTTAGATACTGAAATTTGAATGCTTTGATAATATCACAGTCTTCATAAACAACTTAATCTGTATCAAAAACAAAATTTAAAATAATCATGCAAAAAGTAAATCGTGTGTCGGACTTAACATGCTTAACAAGCAAGAATCAGGACCACAGAGCACACTAAAAGCTTGTAATGCAAAAAATTTGGTGGTGATAAATTTTTTGCACTGGAAGTTTCCAGTGTGTGGACTGTATTGTCCTGATTGTATTGATCAAACATCCATCCCTTTTCTGTTGTATTGCTGCTCAGTGGACATGTAACATAGCATTTCTACATTGTACACTGAAGTCCCCCATCCCCACCCCAACTACCACAACTACCACACCCACCCCACACCACTACCCCATATCCCCCACCCTGTCTTGCCACTCCACATCTGGACAGTGGTTTCCACTGCATTCCGCAGGGTCCCATGCCTCTCAATCGCTCTATTCACATCCCCTCACTGCCCTGCGTGACGTGTACCTTACATATGTGTGAAAAAAATTCCCAGCCCTCCGACTGTTATTTCATGTTTTGCCCTGTTTTTAAAAAGAAAGATCTGAAACTCTCAGCAGCTGGCCACCTAATGCAGAGAGAACAGACCTGCTATAAGGAGGCTAAAATTGTTGCGTGTACTTGACCAGGCCTACTCCCTAATGTATCCCATCTGGACTGGAAATAAAGTAATACTATTCACTCTTCATAAAGTCCCTACCTGGATCTGTTACAGCTGATTCTGGTGGAGCAGCTGTGAGAGCCTTGGGGCTTTCAGAAGTTTTAAAGAGTTTCTTATTTGAAAAATATGACTATGCAGTGAACTTCGGGCTTTCCATGAGAACTTTGTTATACTGGCAGTTTGTGAAGCTTTGTAGCCACAATATTTCAATAGTCTTTGAGTCTTCAGAAATTCAGGTAAAGACTCAAACTTAAAATAATTTGCTAATAAGATTAAACTGTTACTGTCTTTGCCTCAGATAGTATTGTGAATTAGGGTTAAAACAGAGTTGATTTTATTATTGAATAGTTTAAAAGACTTACTAGTATCAGATATAAGAAGTATAACCCTGTCTTCATCTGTCTTTAACCATACAGAACCATCTTGGTTCTTGTACAAAAGTTAAAACTCAGACCTTAGTATTGAAATACAGTACATACAGCAATGAAGAAACACCTGTGTAATTGATTCTTAAGTCGATTTTTTTTGGTTGGAACGTGCCTAAAAATCACTATGACCGTGGTATCATCAGTTCTGGACGTTTTTCTTCTGATGCCCATTCGAGACAGTGAGATCAGATGCGCATGGATTTTTGCACAGAATTGTTCCTTGGCCGGAGATGAGCCGTTTCCCATCTCCTTCTGATCAGTTTTCACCTCTGCTACCAGTTCAGGTGTTTCTCTCAACAATAGTCATCTTGTCCAAACTGTCACCCTTCGCATTCCTAAACCCGTGTAATCCCAGCTCCACTACATCATAGTGTTACCACAGGTGACGAATATCTCCGGCGGACACAGTGTGCTCTTTGTTCCCCCTATGTTTGGTTTTCCCTCTTAAAAACACAGGATAGGCAAGAATGGACAGACGCTGGTGAGCTACACGGGGTGGGATTCATTAGGAATTGGAGTCAAAGACAGGTGTACAGCTTTGAGACTGATACCCAGCACCTGTTGAGCACAGACTTATCAGTTCATCAGGGCTTGAGTCAAAATATCTCAATGAAATCCAGTTTGCGTGCAAGTGAGTGAAGTGAAAAAGAGACAACCCATCTTGAGCAAATACACTGTTGACCTCTGAGGCTGAACAATCAAGATGTGCATGAGTTAGGAGCCTTGTCTCATAGTTTCGAATCTTGTTGACAAGAGACATGCACACCACTGAGTTTCATATTCTGATCAGAAAATAGTGTACAACCAAGGTTTGACCAGTAGGTGGCATCACCACACAGCAGAGTGGGGCCTACACCTGTTTACACACAACAGACTCACACAGAGGGAGAAGGTCATACAGAAATGATGCATCTTGAGTGTTTGTAGCTCTGCTGATGGGTTACATTTGAAAGACACCCTGTTTTCTTACATACAGCATTTAAGCATTAGTGGAACTGTCTTTATCTGGGATTACATTAACAATTTGTATTGGGTGTACGGATCAGGAATTAAACTAAATCAGGGCCATAATACTACCTGTAATTGTGTCACTGTGCTGAGTTATTGTGTCTTTGGTACTGCCATCAAACATTTCAGCTGCCAGATAGCAGACCGGAAAAATATGTAATAGCCCTATCACTGTGGCCTATCATGTTGTCTGCGCTGAATCTCTCAGGTGTCCTAATCTACGCCTCTTCAGTGATACAACTTTGATCTCTCTCTTTACAGTCTTCCATCTCTTTCTTGGATGGTGCTCCGATGATTTCTTCAGTTCTGTGTCATCAGAGCCACTGTGCCATTGTGGTCTGATAAATCACCCCTGGCTGTGTGAGCTCTGAAGCCTCCTGCCAGCATCCTGCTTCATTCATGAGCAATTACTGCTTCCAGACCATTCCTCATAACAACACAGCCTTGGTTCCTCTGAAAGATGCAGTAACTGTTTATGAGAAACACCAGAGCTTATATCTGCAGGTAGGAGAGCCTTCAGATAGATAGAGGCTCTGTTCTCAGTGCTACACATATAGTTTAGACAATGGAGGAGGGTTTGACAGAAAAAAAAAATATATATATATAAATCTTCTGCCCACTTATATTTATAATGTAATATTTCTATTACATTGCTAAAGGTGATCTCAAGATACTGTCTATAGTGCCCCCTGCTGTGATCTTCTATTGAAAATTACATACTACACCAGTTCACACTTGTTTTCAAATTTGCTATTCTTCGCTGTCCCTTACAAAGGTTATTGTACTATATATGAATATCAACTTTACGTCAACTAACTTAACTTCAAAGCCATGGTCTATTACTCATTCCCTCTTAACCTCACCTTGTTCTGCACTGACTCCAAAGACGCCTGGTAAAACAGTACCGCCACCGCCAGGGTCCATCTGTGCCTTTCTGCCTCAGACTTGCCTGCCAAGCTCCAAATCACCAAATTGCTCTGTAATTTTCTCACTGAATATTTGTCCAGTCCCTGCTCAGAGACAGAATGTGATTTCAGGATAAAAGTAGGGAGGGTGTCTAAATCATTCAACCTAAAATCTCCTTTTGGTTGCATGAAAAGCGGTTTAGACCAAGATCCCCTGCAAGCTACAGATTGTGGTAGGTGTGTGAGAGATAATCCCACGTTCATAGGGGCTTCACCAGACCAGTAGATCACAGGCATCCACCTAGCCTTGTAAAAAGATCTCACCACTCTCATCTGATGCTGCACCAGAGTTTATAAAAAACAAAGGGGGACCATTTTGTTGATAATGTCGTAAATCTTTCAGGATAAACTGTGAGCTCTGCGTCCCCAGATTGAACAAATCTCCTAGATAGTTAGATAGATAGATAGATCTATAGCGCTCTCAGAGCCGTCTGCAAGAAGAAAAGATCACTGCTGAAATGGACTGAAAAGTTACTTGTAAATCTTCTATTTCTGAAATCAATACTGCCATATCTAGACATGACTAGGGGATATTGCTGTGCTTATCATGAGTTACTCCAGCTGATAGGGGCAGTATCTAGGGAATGTTTGTTGTGCTATAACTAGTTATTTGCTGGTTTATCGATGGACACAACTCAAGCACCGGATGGTAGAGTAAATGCAGATAGTGGCATTTTGATGGAAGTGTTGTTGTTGTGTGGGTGCTAATCACACATCTCTGCATGTGCAACCAAGCCACATTGATGGCCCATCATTTCTGACATCACCAAAGTGTACTCCACAACACAAGTGTGAAATCTCTGGAAAAGAAAACTGATTAACACCTTAGATATGAGGAGGGCTGCAGGGAGTCCTTGTCTGTCGACTTCTGAATTACGCACTGAACTCAGCAAATTGTGATCTTTACAAGATCACCTTTCACATAAGCACACTGTGCTTCTGATTGCACATGACAATCTATGTGAGAGAAAGCTGCATTTGTTAAGCAAGAGTGTCCATGTTCATGAATTATCCATACTGTACTCACAAAATTGAAAGAAAGGAACATGCTTCAACAAGATGTGATTGAAGCAGGCTTGTGCCTCTGAGGATTGATCCAAATATCTATCAGGAAGTCAAAACAACCATCTGCCTTTCCCCTTCCAATTCCCATCTCCTATGTGTTTCATTGATTTTAACAATAAAGCCTGGAACACCAAGGGAGCTATGTTGATTTTCTAGCAGTCAATTCTTTCAAATTACTCCAGAGTTCTTTGTTCATTTTGCAGACTTCATGTTTCAGAACTTCAATCACAGGGCTCAATGAAACACAAGCGCTAAGCACTGCAGTCAGTGAAGACAGAACTTCATAAAATAGCAAGGCATTTTTGATATTTAAGCACGTCATCGTTGTCTGTGTACCTGTGTTAACACTTCGATAGCCTGGAAATCTGACCAGCCTCTCACCCAGTGCATGCTGGGATTGGCTCCTGCCCTTCTCGACCCTGAGCACGATAAGCAAGTACAGACAATGGGTGGATCAAGATGCACATTTGCATAAGTTTTTAGCCAATTTAGCAGCATGGCTCTTTAGCAATGTTGGTCTGTCTGTTGGTTGGTCGGTTGGTCCACCACTTTGGTCCAGACTGAAATATCTCAACAACTCCTGGATGGATTGCCATAAAATTGTGCAATTGTGACATTCATTGTGGCCAGACGAGGAATCCTACTGACTTTTGGTGATCCCCTGAGTTTTCCTCTAGTGTCACTATGAGGTTGACATTTTTTGCATTTAGTGAAATATCTCAACAACTATTGGGTGGACTGTCATGTAATTTTGTATAGACATTCATGGTTCCAAAACGATGTATCCTTTGGTGATCCCCTAACTTCCTATGGCGCCATAATCAGGTCAAATTTTTTATTTGTCCAATACTTACTGACTAAATACTAATGACAATCCCATCACCCTTTGTCTTTAGTGCTAATTTGCAAATATTAGCATTCTAACACGCTAAACTAAGCTGGTAAAAATGGTAACATTATACCGGCTAAACATCAGCATGCTAGCATTGTCACGGTCTGGACATTTTATCGTGCTGATAGCATTTACAGTAGCTCAAAGCTCTGCTGTGTCTCAGTACCGCCTCACACAGCTGCTAGCATGGCTGTAGACTCTTAGTCTTGTTTATCATCCATAGGAAGAATAAAGAGCAACAGGTCAGACCTGTGGTATTCAACAGAAGCTAATGAGCAGCGTTTCGTTTTAATGACCTGCCTTTATATAGCCTCCCTTCTTGCCTGGCATTTGAGTTTATAGCTAGCCAGGTAATTGCAAAGCTGTCACATACCCACAGACACAGCACACATTGTCATAAGCATAGCTGGTAGTCACAGTCTTTCCTTTTGTCTTTTATAATGGAATACTCACAGTGTATTAAAAATCATCTGGATGAGCATAAAGGTTAAGTCCCACAAGAATGTATCTGAAGGGAATTCATTTGTTCATATCATGGCTGAGAGACTCACAGTAAAACTAAATGTGATAAGCATGATCCCCAAAACAATGTTCCTTCAACTGATGCAATCTGTGTTATATACTGAAGGCAGGAAAAAAATTACATCCCTGCTCTTTCTCCTTGATACCTTCAAGCCCCCTCCCATAATGAACAAGTCGCCCATTTAAGCATAACACACAATGATAATATTTACCTGCAGCTCAGCATAGAAAACTATCCCCTCTTTCATATTTGAAAGGTCTCATTTATAAGAGCCATTATCTACAGAGAATATGTAGACAGTGTTTAGTGTCTATCTATTTTCTACAACCACTTACAGAACAAAGTCATTAGCTTCCCATACACATACACTGCAAAAACAGGTGCTACAGCTCAATTACATCTAAATAGTTAAGAAACACAGATCACTCTTTTAACTAAGTACAGAGGGAAAATGCTAAATTGTATTCAAGGTCAAGGGTACGGGAATGCAGCGCCCCTTAAACCCATTGGGGTAAGCACAACTGACATTAAATCCCAACACATGGATTTCAGGTATGCCAGAAATATGCAGCATCTGTAGCAGTGTCCTTTAATATTTCAATAACATTGGAGTAAAATAACTCTTTCCAAATGTCACCCAAATACTAATATTTTGTTCACCCAGTTAATTGAATGCAGTTGTAAAAAAAAAAATCATAGTTTCCTTTCCTGCTTATAAAAAAATCACTTTAGGCTTGTCTTATCATAGATGTGTGGTTCAATAAATAGTGTTCAAAAGCTTAAAAAGTGGAGCAATATAATGGAACATACTGTACATGTGAGATGAAGAAAGAATAGGAAATGCATTATTAAATCAAATAAAATGTGAAAATTAAATGCCATTCAATGTTTTTGACAAGTATTTTTTAACACTTAAGTCATATTGTCATTTTAGGATCTTTAACTGACCACTGTATTTATTAACTGATCAATATTCACTGGTTAGTCTACAATAATAACACTGTCTACTCAATAAACTCAATACTCCTATAGGTACTGTACTGAGCTGAATATGTAAATAAATTAAACTTTGTGTTTTACATCATTTCTGTTTTAACTGATTATTTCTAGACATATAAACAAGATTTCAACCAGTAAATCCACTTTGTACTTTACACATATTTTAATTTTATACTTATATCCACTTTGTACTTAATTTATCTTGCCTGTATTATAGTGTATTATATTCTGATTTGCTTAGAACTTCTGTTCCTGTGTGCACTGACATGATAGTGAGCAGCTGTAACAAAAGAGTTTCCCCTCGGGGATCAATACAGGATTTCTGATTCTGATTCTGAGGATGCAGAATATTTGCAACAAATTAAATCAACACGTGATGAAGATGACGAAGATGTGATGAGGTTTATGTAAGGGAAATTCTGGATTTTGCAAGGTGACTTCCTGGTTTAACTTTGACCTGTTGCATTCACCATATTTGTGTCTCCACTGAAACTATTATACATTATCCTCCTTGTTAAGATGTACAATCATCGTGTAGTGAGAAACTGATATCAGTGAATAAGAGGCTTACAAAATATCTTCTGCTATAACTACACAGTGATACCCAGAATGAGAAAAAATTCTGATAAAATAAACAACCATTGTGAATCTGCCTCTGAGCTGGAGGAAGAAGTAAACTGTAGAGGAGCTGCTATGACTCTAATGATGACAAACCGGGGCAGTAAGTCAGGATGTTGTACCTTTGCATTTACCTACTGACACCAGGAAACAAGCTATAAGATTTTTCTAAAGGCAATTTTATCTATAATATGCAGGAAAGGGTTTCAAATTCAGTAAATTTAGGCAAACATTTGTCATATTCAAATCTGTGCCTCGAGTTGCACTTGGTGCATTGGGGTTGTCAAATATGATGAATTCATCAGGTTGATTAGATTTTCCTCCAGTATTGCTTTAGCTGCTGTTTGCCAATACAGTGTCACCTCTCTGTTGATCATGTTGACTCTACTTCAGGCAATAAAATCCAACCAAGATTCATTAGGTTGTGGAAGTAGAAGATAAGAACCGCTAAGACGATAGAGGAAATGTATTTGTGTTTGAAAGCACCCAAACAGGTCAACAAGCATAGTGGCAAGCTGTCTGTTTGGATGCTCCTCTGCTGGTTGTAATAATCTCATATTTGAGCCTGTCATCCACCTGCGGCCCATTTCACACCAGGCTGGTTTCTTTCCTAAAATTACTAAAAATAAATGCAAAACAGAATAATTATTTTTCATATATAAAAAGGTTGCAAAAGCTATGATTTTGTGCACCATCATAATATCTTCTGATATGTGATCACCCTCGGGCGTGTGTATTACACGTTTATGGATACCCTTCCGAGATTTACTTGCCATACGGAAAATCTACCCGCATTTGGCGCATGTTCATTTCAGACCCTGATAAAAGTCATTCTTTTAAATGCTTGATATACTGTCATCCAGTGCACTAGCAATGTGTAAAGAGGTATCAAGATAGAGCAAGATATGACAATGTTATGTTATTTCCATCAAGTCAGCAAGCATTCATTTTTTCTGCTTGGACATCAGAATTGTATGATTGCTTAGGGCTTGGTAAAACAAAAAGCTAATTACTCCCAGTACTGGTGGGTGAGGTCTGATGGGAAAGTGTGAGGATGGTACCAAAGCAGAGCATCCATAAAGCAACACCTGAGCATCCATATGGCTGCTCCCATGGTGACAGTCAGTCCAAGCAGAAAGCCAGAAAGTTTGTGTGTGTGAGGGTTTGTGCTGAAAAGTGAGTCATTGTTTACTCTAGGAAAAAGTCAGCCAGCCAAACTTACAAAACATCAAACATTGTTCACCAATTCAGATCAATAAGAACAGAGAGTAGAGACAAGCTGGGGCAAGGAGACAGAAAACCAATAACCAAGAAAAGCCTTTTTATTGTTCTGTTTTTGTTGTTTTCTTTTGAAAAAAGGGCAAACATTACATCCTTATTATTGAACATAGAGACATAGCTGGCTAAAATCCTGCTGTGTTATTCTTTCTTTCATATTTTTTTATATTTGTAGGACAAAGTCACATTAGCTAATAGGCAAATGACTCACACTATAAATGTTCTTTAAGTGTCTTTTGATACGGATCGAAAAGAACATTTAAAAAGTATTGAATCACCTAATTGGAAGGGAGAAGACAGTCAATAGAAATATTTTCATTCAAAAATCAGATGGCATTAAAACAGTTAGGGTAATTTGTACAATTTATTGGTGTGAAGGAAAGGCTTTCAGAACAGATTCAGAGTAAAGACTTTGTAAGGTTATACAGTTACACACGCGGACTGCATTGCTTCATGCTATGTGGCAGCTTGTGCAGCCCTTTTGCTCTATGACTGACTTAGGTAACAGAGTACAGCACATTATGTCTAGCCCGGGAGGCAGCTGGCTTGACAAGGAGAGAGGGAGGTGAGAAGTTTCGCTCGCCAACTGGTCTGATGTCCTTGTAAAAGAATACAAGTAAGATTGAATTCCTGAATATCATGGAGTAACCATGGTGATGACCCGGTGATGTCAGGACACTGTTGAACGTATTTTGGCACACGTTTGATCACAGCAGAAATCTGCAGTGAAGGAGGCTAACAGTGAAGGTGAAGGAATACAATGGTGCATCCTGGTGGCTCACTTGGTTAAGACACAAACTCTGTAGCCGAGCCATCCTGGGTTCAATTATGTTTTTCATGATATCGCCTGCTCTGTTTCTGCTGTCTGTCCTGTTCATTACAACACAACCATCCAAAAAATGTGATGATCCATTCCAAGTGCCAGAGACTGTGTTACTTTTATTGCCTCTGCAATATCAGAATTTATGTACCTTGACCTTGTGGAACTTAAGCTTTCATTTGTTCTTCTGGTATTCAAGATGGAGAAAAAATACACAAAGTAGAATTTGTTCCATTATGAAGCTGACCGACTCCAAATGAAGAAATGTGACTCAGTCTTTGACAATATTGATTTTTCTCTGTGCTCTGATGAAATGGCTCACTTGCTGTCAAGCTGTCTTTCAGTCAGGGTGACTGCTGAGAAATGCAGCGTGAGAACTGTGGCTGAGGATTTATTGGCCACAAAAGGGAGACTGACAGATGGGTCACTGAGACTGGTTATGAAACCTAGACGGGGTTGCACCACAAGTAACTCCAGGTGAGCCACCGCGCCTACAGAAAATGTCTGGCGTAGCACAAAATTCTGGACCCTGTACACAGGCATTATACAGACCCCTCCCCGCATCCACGGCTATTCATACTAGTATCTTCGTGTGCCCTCCTTACATGAGGGCCCTGTATACTCAGTCCTCTTTTCGCTCCCAGTCTGGTGGCCCCTGTGGACAAAAACAGTAGTGTTTCCACCACCTCGTGTTGTAAAGATCTTGATCTGGCTAACGCATGCATTTGTTTTTGTGAAAGAAAGACGCAACTTATTTTGATTACTATCTTTGTTTTCAAACAGCTGTTTGCAGGAAGCATAGCGATGATATATATTTGTGGCTATGTAAGATTAATAACTGTAATATGAAAATGGTGAAACTGTGTTTTAGTAACGTTCACCTAGGTTACATGTAAGCCTACAACTAACAGTTGCTCGTTAAGTAGTAGGAATTTTGTTGAGAAAGCTAAAGTTATCAACATTCCCCATTAATGTCTTCATAATTAGAAGCCAACAGCAAGATATAGCTCGATAGCAAGGCCAGCATAAAATGTTACATCATAAGCCAGTTGTATTACAGTAATGTCCACAGTGACCTATACTTCCATGAACTGTACACAGCCAAATAAAATAGACATATGACATACCTGTCTAGGAGACAGAGGGACAGTTGAGAATTGGGTTTGAATCCTTTCAAATAACGGAGTTCTGTCTATCTGTTGAATGACTGACCAAGGTTGACTTGTGTTTTCGCCTCCTGCTTCCTTTTAACCAGCTAACGTACTAGCCTTCTCACTATGAACCTTTGCCTGGGAAAATGTAAACATAGGCTCTTCCGGTCTGCGTGCCGTAAATCATTTTGTCTGATTTTGAGTGGAATGTGACCTGGTGGCGAGCATTAAGAATAACTATATAGAAATAGCCAATCTTCCTGCTAATGGTGTTGTTTGCTTATGTAAATCATATAGAGGCACAGTATTAAATTGAGACTGTTTCATAACCAGTTAAAAAAATCCTTGTAGATCGTTAAAACAAGCCATAACAAGTGCCATAACATCTCAGACAAAGTCATAAACAGCCTCCACATCTAATCTGATCATGTTTCCTATTCCTGTTAGTACACAGGTCTACTGTATGTACAGTACTGCCATCTACTGTACAGTACATGGACTGATTACAGTAATTACAGCAGTAAAATTACACTTATGCACAACATTTGAGGCAATAAAGTGTAAAGACTCATACAGACATATACCTATGTTGTGAGGAGAATAAAGGTAGATCAAACACTTGCATGGCACCATTCATATAATATACCAATCTGCACGAGTGCAAAGCAGATATCACAGGATATTACCAGGAAATTGCAGACCAGTATCAAGCCTGCTTCTGATTTTCTCCGCATACAATTTTTAATTTTTCATTTAGCTGATCCCGAAACACAACTCAAGTGCATTCATTGTGCGATCTTCGTATTTCTAAAGGGGTGACAGATATTAGGATTAACTATTGCTGCAAACTTCTAAAACGGATTTGTGAGAATCGTTCCAAAGGGATAATTGCATTCCCACAAGCAATATGTAGTTTCACTGAAGAGGAGATACCCCCCAGCTATGATTTAGCACTCAGTGTCAGTCTATCATGGAATATGTGTGAAACAGAGCGGATGAAGGTGCTGCTGCTGAGAGAATGCAGACATCACAGCAATGTACACGGCACTGTGTGTGTTTGTTCGTGGCTGTCTGTGTGTTCTTGTACAAAATAACTAAATCATATTTATTCTTGATGATCATACTTGGCTTAAATGATGGCAAACCAGGTTCTGGCTTTTAATGTGACACCTCCGAATATGCATTTTCCTGTTGCACTTCACCAAATTATGTACGCCTAGCATTTTTCTGACTTACCTACGCAGGAGCCAATCATCATTCACTATTCCCCTAACAGTCCAACTGGCTGCACCTGTAGCCTGCTGCTTTAAGCTCTTTACGCCAACATCTAACCACCACCTGCCCCGCCACGAGCAACATCAAGGACCAACATCTGGAGCTTATGTTGCCCAACATATCCCAAACATGACTCCAGGTGAAGTCTGTACCACCAAAAAATCGACATCATATCTATCTTCTGTGTCTCCTCTATATCGGCTTATTCAAAATATGTATTTACTGTAAAAAAAAAAAAAAAAAAAAAGAGAGAGAGAGAAAAAAAGTAATGCCAAATTACACAACACTGTCAGATCGGTACATGTTCTGTGACTGAAGAGGCTACCTATCAACTCACAACAGTACAATCATTTGGTACCTAGAAGACAGTTTGTAATTAATGTGATCATGAGCTGATTCTTCCTATATAACTGGGCAGCAAACAGTAGATCATCATTAAAGTCAAGAGATGGGCAGTGAAAAGTTAATTTGGTCTGTTTTCTACATGCGGTTATGAACAGCTTTTTGATGTGCCAGACTAGGACTCATCCTGCCACCAAAGCAAACAGGCTGGCTGAGAAAGTACATCATGGAGGGGAGATAACTTGCAGATGCTTTGAACATAAGTGCTTTTCATATACACAGCAGTAGAACCTCTAACACCCAATGGCTGATAGAAATGTTCTAATTGGTGGAATTATATGATAATGATAATAAATTGTTGCAATTATATGATTATGATAATGAAAATAAATTGTGAATTATATTATTATTTAAGTACACTTAAAGGGACTGTTCACCCCAAAATCAAAAATACATATTTTTTCCTCTTAAATGTAGTGCTATTTATCCATCTAGATTGTTTTGGTGTGAGTTGCCAAGTTTTGGAGATATCGGCCACCGTCTGCATTTTATGAATATAATGGGACTATATGGCACTCGACTTGTGGTGCTCAAAGCACCAAACAAATACATTTGAAAAACTCAACAGCAATGTATCTTTCCAGAAATGACCTGGTTACTCATGATAATCCACAGATTTGTTGTGAGCAGTTTCAAATGTATTTTTTTTTTGGCACTTTGAGCACCACAAGCCGAGTGCCATTTAGTCCCATTATATTCAACAAATGCAGACATCTCTACGGCCGATATCTTCAAAACTCGGCAACTCACACCAAAACAATCTAGATGGATAAATAGTACTACAGGTAAGAGGAAAAATATGTAGTTTTGATTTTGGGGTGAACTGTCCCTCATGAGAAGAGATAACTGATTTAATAAAATAGTCCTTCATGTTCTTCTTTTTACAGTTCAAAGACACTGAATACATACAATGAAATATAGCAATGTGGATAGAGTGTGAGCTGAATACCTCTAATCAGAGGAAAACCTGTCCGTCTTCGATCTGACTAGTAACAACTACATCCAAATTATTGATACAGACAAAAGGAAGATGAATACGTCTTTAAATAGAACATAAAACATAAACATAAAAACATTAAGCAAGTATTTCAAAGTAAAAGGAAAAGTACTTCTTCTATTGCACCTGAAATGTCATTGCTATGCTGCTGACGCATCATTTGTCAGTTTGAAAGAGAAAATAATTACAGAATTTAAAAAAATCAAAATGGTACAATGCTATCATTGCCACTTTCAGAATCCCTTATCTTTCACAGCCTGCAAATCAAAACCCATTGTTATACTGTTGGCCATGAACAGGTTTCTGTATTTCTCAGATCAGCTGCTCATATACTGATTATGGGGGACACAGCTGACTGCAAGCTCTAATGAAAGTGATTCTCATCAAGCCGTCTATCTGCTCTCATAATGAGTGTCAAGGAACACACCGTTAACCCTTAACCTTTCAGACAGAGAAAAAGGACGCTGTCGCCACTTCTCTTGCAAACAAAGCCCGTCTTTGTCAGTCGGGGGCCCATTCAGCAACCGTGTTAGACAGAGGATGACTGCTGCTTAGGTTTGAGCAATATCCTCCCCTTATGTTCTATGATCTTTGATGTGTGACAACACATCAGGTGTCGGTGCTTTCCAATGCTCTGCTGCTGCTGTAGCTCAGCCAAACACAGATGGTAATCATTGACAAGCATGAAGCCAACAGGAGAGCAACCAGAGAGAACGTGTTTCTGCTGATATCAACGTATCATCAAAGATAAATCAACAATGTAGAACTTTAATATTGGATGCTACTGTACTTACTATATACCGCTAACATAATACACACTAATATAGGTTTACACTGCATGTTACAGATGTTGTCTTACATGTTATAACAAACTAGACTGATAAGCAAGGAAAAATAACATGAAGAATAGAGAATAGAACTTCTATAGGAAGAAGGTATGATTTAGCTTATCATTTGATTTCATTCCAGTATGTGCCGGTAGGCTTCAACAGTTTAAAACAAAAAGAAAAAGACAAAAAACAAAGAAAAAGTTGATGATAGAATCACATAAAATCAATTACTCTTTGAGCTGTGAAATTTCAAAAAAAGAAAATGCAAGAAGCACAAACTGCCAGCATAAAGCATGTACCTATTAAGAATTTCAGTTCAATGTGAAAGTATTATTGCTAATCCTCTAAAGCTTCAGAGATTGAAAAGCACAACAAAACCATTAAGAGCAGCAAAGAAAACTAATATTGCTGTCCCCATCTTATCAGACTGACATATTGAGCAGCACCCTTTATGCCGTTAATACCTCAAAGTGTGGTGAGCAATGCTTTCATCGACAATGACAAGGGGTAAATGGTACATACCCTGTAAACACATGACCAGTAGTGGCCAAGGTTTCATGTCCTTCTCCATGGTTGCAACTTGATATATTAATGGGCCAATATTGGCTTATCACAGATTTATCAGTATCACCTGCATTACACTGTTTTATACGTTGCTGTTTTATGTGTACCCCTATTTTTCTTAATTCATGTTTAATATATTTAGTTGTGTTTGTTTCTATTTATAGTTGTAACTCACAATTTTTATAATATTCAAATATTATTTGTTTTGGTATCCTTGGTGTCCTGCCGTGGTGTCCTACCATTTGAACCATAAGTAAATTATTTAGGTTAGACATAACATATACCTTTCCATCGTAAAATCCCTCCAGACATCCACTGAGTCAGCCTTTGGACTTATGGACATATTGTGATAGATCACATTTCTATCTTTCTACACCACAGATGCTTAGCAGCCCAGAGTGCATGTAATAGCATGCAGTTAGCAATATAATAGAATAAGCCTGACCACTATACAAATGTCCCATTTGGGATCTAATAATTTCAATCTTTCTCAACAGGTATGTTCCGGATAAGCCCTCTGGCTCTTATTTTCAACTAAATTATGCCTGGGGCATCCAGAGATATTTAGTTTGGTCACACGGAGCACTGCATGAAAAATATCTGCATGAAATATACAATTTATCAGGTCCATTAGAAAGATGGTAATGAGAATTATAATGCACTATGGTGAAGACAACACATTTATGTCTGGAACTGCAAAACATCAAAACTACTTTCAAAAAAGAACAAAACTTTATTCCAGTTAGACTGCAGAGTCATCAGTGAGTTGTTATAGCTATAGTATTTAAAGGCTGTATGCTAACTAATGAGTCTTTTGTTCTACTTTTCTATTGTAAGATAGCTTGCACTTCAGTCCACCGCAAAACATCTTTTTAAGTCTTGAAAAGGTTTAGGGTTAAACTTTAAATATTGTCTTGTGCTCAAATGATCAAAATACATATACACACATACCCTATTTGTGTTTGACCACTATGCACCCCATTAGCAAGGGAGTAACATGGCAACATGGTAACATTTATGTCAACTGCAGCGGGCTGTAATGTGCCATAAAGGGTAGACATGTTCGTCAAGGATGTCCCCTTCCACCTTTATTATTTTCCACATCAATCAATCCTCTGGTCATTGCCATCAGGAGTTACCATCAGGAGTTACCATTTTAATCTGAGATACAAAGTGTCTGACCAACTACCTATTTCATTCTTTAGGTATGAGGATTTGTCGAGATGTACACAATGTGTTTTGATGAAAAATGTTATAAGTAAAACTTTGTTTCCAATGAAAACTCCACAGGATACCTTTAATATTACAAAATGATTCATAAAAGTATGTACCCTCAAAATGGACTATCCATCTTTTCTACCAAACCAAACCACTTCTTTAGGAATTATTTTCTGGACAAAGTCTGGCCTTTTGGCAACTCCATCTGGACACTTGATTAATGATGGCAAACATAGGTTTCTCTCCCCTGAGCATGAGCACAAGCATACACACACGCATGCACATATAAATAGGAAGCCGCAGTGAGATTTTTCTCCCAGCAGGGGCATCCTAATTGGTAATAACATGTTTGAGAGTTGTCAAGACATGTCACCAGAGAGGTCACTCACAGACTGTCTTATGCTGCATGGACAGTTAGGGAAAAGTAGAGCATCTGCCTGGAGTCTCTTTAATTCTCAAAGCACATAAAAGGTTATGGGTGAGTGTGAAATCCTCACAGATTTTATTGTGTTTTAGTTCACAATCAGTACTTTAAAATACAAATAAATGTGTGCAAATTAAGTGTTTTCAGAGTGGTTGTGCCGTGACTAGCTTTACAGTTTTCCAACATGTAATTCCTAATTAGGCTAATGTCAATTTAATATGCTTTCAACATACATGTGGATGACATTTTTTACCAGTCAATGGGGACATATAAATTCTGAATGCTAAACTCGAGGGGCATCACAATTTCTGATGAATGGATAAAAGCATAGATGGAGCTGTTGGTGTTGGTGTTGAGAGGTAACTGAGATCAGAGGTGACGTATGGTCATATAATGAGAGATTTCATGGAGGCGATCCTCATTACAAGAACACAAAGCAGTGAGAAACCAAGTAAAACTGGTTTCAAGAGCCATAAGGATCATCATGTTGAATTCCAATTGTGCATATGCGCTTGTTGTGCTGGCTGCATCTTCCTGTGATATTTCTTGGCACATTAGTCTTATTCTCAGAAGAATGGCACAGTGCATGTATTATCTATTTAAAGTAAATACTGTATATATCCAAGCATAGCTTTTTTTCCAAACACAAACAAATGACAGCAACCACACAATGATACACTCAAATCTTTTGGTACCACTTTCTAATAAGATTTCCTCCACCCGAAAGTTGTTCCGATTAATGTCTTATAACTGATATACAAAGCATTAGTAAATCATTTATTAACCATTAATAAAGTTATTAGTTATAACTAGCAAACCATTAGGGTGCCTTATTAGAAAGAAAGCTTTTTTTTTAGTTTTCAGTCAATGAAAAAAGTAAGAGCAAGAAGCTCTTAAAGAAAGACAATAGCGAGTCACATAAGCAGTGTATTTAGCCATATTTTGGTGAAGTTTGTTAAGAATAGTGAGCATATGGAGCATAATTGAAAACTTAACATATTTGAATCCATTGTAAATGACAAGTGCTCCTGCTCTATGTGAAAAAGCCCACTGAAACTGTTTTACAGCCACTTTTCAAGTATAATTGATAAAATTATCTGGGATGGAGTATCACTTGAAGCATGCACAGCCATTAATGCCCCCAGCTATATTTGATAGTTGCATAGTATGAAATTAATTTGTTGGAGATACGGTTTATCACAACAGTACCTTTTCACCTGTGGCTAAATCAATTTAACCAATAATACCTGTCAATACCTGTGGAGTGTGTAACTACATCAAATTAGAGTGCACAAAGTAAAAATTATTGTTTCATTGGTGTTAGGCATGGAGGAAGAATTTCATCATGCTCCAATTTGAGAATTAATTTACATGCCAAAACAACGACAGACAGTCATAAGTCCTGTTCTCAGGTCTCAGTCCCAGGAGCCCTTCAGCTGTCTAAGCTTTTAACAGAGTCCATCTAAACCCCCTACTAAAGCCACAGCTGCTCACTAAACCTTGCAAACCTTTGCCACAGCAACTCTCTTGGCAATAAAGCAATTTCAATTCCACCTTGAAACGGTGGAAGGTGAAGCTATGTCTACTGTGACATCTACAGCCCATCAAAATACCAATTTAAAATTTTCTCCATATTTATCCATCTCACTTTGAACAATATGTCCTGCACACAGCTTGCACTCTTATTTTTGCTGGTAAGATACAAATCCCAGTGATTTTGTCAGTTTTGTTTTACACAGCCATATGCCTTCATGATGGCTGCAGTTACTCATCTCCATGTCACAGCTGTGTGTCTATAAGATTCACCCATCTGCTCAGTGGCTTCAGAACTGATTCGATCCATTTATCATCATATGTGCTCCGTTACTTTGCTGAAAGTCAGGATCTTTGGAGAAATGACAAGGGTGGGGTGGGATGTGCGCTTGGTACACTAAGTCCTAAATGAGTCTTGACACCTGCTGTGATTAGATAGGTCACAGAACAGTAGTTATCTGCACTGATGTCAAGTCCACGCTTACACAGTTAAATGTTCCAGTTCTGCATTCCAGTCATACTTCTCACATGAACCCTCTTTAAAATCCACAAAACATGCAGATGACAATTGTGCAGACCAGTGTATGAACACAGCCTGCAAAGTAACAGATACATTTTTGAAGGTGTAACGAGAACATCACAGCTATGCATTCAAATATCTAACTTTTCAGCTATTTGCATGGGGACTGGTTTAAAAAGCAGTGGACAGCTGTAACTTTCAAAATGATTAAATGCAAACTGAAAAGATCTAAATGATTGCATTCAAAAAAACAATGCAGAAATGATATTAGGATTGTTGGGACTTGGATATAAATCCCCCATCTATTCATCATGGTAGAATCCAAAAACAACCCATTTGAGTTGCATGTAATCCATACACAATTATAGTGGAGCAATCATACAAAAGATTAACCACAGAGGATGGAAATCATACAGGTCCATGTTAAAGTGACCCCAACTGTAATCCAGAAGAACATCTGAGGATTAAATGCAGGACGTTATCAAGCTTGTATTAAAGCCTGTTTGGATTTTCTTGGCTTAAAGAGTAGTAGTTTCTAAAATTGATTACAGCATGAAAGCAAAGTTCAGCTATCCCAAATATTTTAAAATCCACAGAACATCTCAGAGTATTGTATTTGTCATGACCTGCAGTTCTGTGATGCAGTGCTTTAAACAGAATGAGAGGATGTCGTCTCCTTCATCTCAAGCTAAATATCACAACATGTCATAGACACTTGTGACTGACACCACTGGACACTGTTTACTTTGGAGGCACCAAGGTCTTCTGCACCACGGCAGACCTAATGAATGTAACAGAGGCACGTCTGTTGTTTTCTTCTCTCAATTTACTCTCCTTAAGGCTCATCCATCCACATCAGTTCACCTCAACAGAGGCAGGTACAAGTATCAGAGCACAAAAACTGTCACCGAGAGTTATGTGAACATAAGCAATGAGCTGTGGATTCTCGCTCTCAGTAGCGTAATGTGACAGTATTTTGAAAGGATTCTTATTGGGTAACATTTGGTGTGAAAATAGAGTGGGCTGACTATTCTCTCAAGGATTGTTTTTAGACAGTGTAAGCCAGAAAGCACTCACCACTACACCATACATCTCAGTTTCCTGTGTTGATTTGTCACTATTTGCTCACATTCATACAAAGTCGTTTGTTGTCACATACTGTAACAACACCATTGCAATGCACTATATTGTATTTTAATGACTCACAATTCATGTGAAAGTAAGTAAAGACAACAGTGCTATACACTAAACACTATTAGCTACAATGGCTGAAAGCTTACTGTTTGTAATCTGTTTTGTTTAATATAATTCTGGGTTATTTATATTTCATTACTGCACCATTTACATATCTCTTCCTCAATTACACAGCCCAAAACACATGCCAGGTTCCAATAGCAACAACGCTCGTGGTTTGTTCAATATTAAAGATTCATTAAGAGGCGGCCGATGCTTTATTGAAACAGGGTTTGTTGCTGTAGCCGAAGGCAGCCAAGCTCTCCATCTCTGTCACTGCGTCGCTGGTTTTGTATGACAACACACCTCTGCTGATACAGGAAAGCAACCTTCTCACTTTCTCGCGCTCCCTCTCTCTGTTTACCACTTTCTGTATCTCCTTACACAACCATCTGTCCCTGTCCTTGTGTGTTTTGTGACTTGTTGCTAAGCAAACATTACGCAGGCCTCATAGATACAGCTTTCAAAGCATAAATCCTAAACTGTTACTCACTTTATGACTATTATGATTATCTGACCATTACTTACTCTTTTTGTGCCCCCCAGAGTAAAGCAGCATCATGTAAAACTAACTACATTTTACTGAGGAATTTATAATTACGTCCTTAATAGCAAACCAGAGCAGTAGGATTCTAACTTGTGATGGTATATTGTTATATATATATAAAAATGTATTTTTGACTGGTTTAAGAACAATCATTAAAGCTCATTCTCCATCATTCATCAGCTGCAGGTCCTTCAGTCAGTCCTCCCTCCTTGATTTCACCAACTTCAACAACAAGTCTCATCTGGTCTTCAACACTGAAGCAACAGCGGCAGCTCACAACTGGAAATTAATCCAACACAAAGCTAAATCTACCCAAAATCAATTTTTTTGTAAAACTGGGACAGGGGTGTCTCTCAACACCAACAGTTGCTTAGGGGCATCAAATGCACGCTAACTATCCAACAAGAACTAATGAGTGAAGTGTAGCCAAGCATGTGCAAGTTTTTAGCATTTGTGCTAACACAGCAAACATGCTAAAGCTAACCTATGTCAAGCTCTGTGAACGTAGCATGATGCTAACTGTCAGTCATCTGTAATCATCTCTTCATCAGTCCTGGAACTAAAGCAACCAGGGATGTGAATCAGTGCAGAAATGAAGGTTTATGTATGTTGAGCGTTGGTGAGCAGTGATCATTTTGTTCATTTTGTTGAATATTCATGTCGATGACACTTAACCTCTGCTCGTTTTGCCTAAACAACTCTGGCTCCCATAGACCTTGGGAGGAAAAGGAAAGATGAAGGAAAACTTGCTAGACCATTCAGCTTACATCATAAAGACAAAGTGTGTGCTAAAGACTGCCTTTTTTGTGTCCATCTCTTCTGGTGTAGAAGGACTGTACTGTTGTGCCCACCTACATACATGATAATTCTATTAAGAGAATTTTGATATTGGATCAGTGAAGGTAAAATACAATGTAACAATTGTCAGGACGTTGCCCTTTCATTGAATAAGACGGTGTAGTCCCTCATTCGTCCAGGAGTGTTCTATTGTAGAAAAGGTTTCAGTCGTAGTCATCTGGACACTGTTTTCAGAATCAAGACATTTCAGCTCCCATCCAGAAGTCATTCTCAATTGTGAAAAAATGGGGGACATGAATTAGAAATTTAAGCTACTCTGTGTTACATAAGCCCTGCCCTCAGGAAGGAATCTACCTGAGTATCTGTTAATAGCTAGTTTCACCTGAAACTGACCTAACTGTTTCCAAGATGGCCCAGTAATCAGTAATCAGGCCTATTGTTTTCTGGCTGCAACTACCTCATCACTGTTAAATACCTGATTAGCATGTGATTGGCGTGACCAAGGTGTTAATACACTGTGATAGACTTTGGGCAGATTGAATCTCAGACCACCATTTCTGTTCAAAGAGGGGTTCTCTTTTTTCACAAAAATGGCTTCCTTGACACCCCGTTCAAACCAACTCTTCTCTCTACTTAGAATCTTCACCTCGCTGTCTTCAAATGTGTGGTTTGTAGCTTTTAGATGCAAATGCACGGCGCTCTGTAATCCTGAGTTAGCGTGTCGTCTGTGCTGATTAAGTCTTTTGTGAAGTGGCTGTTTGGTCTCACCTATGTACCGTTCTTTGCAGTTTTCCTCACTGCACCGAATGGAGTAGACTACATTGCTCTGTTTTTGTGTGGGCAACTTGTCCTTAGGGTGAACGAGTTTCTGTCTTAAAGTGTTGCCTGGTTTAAAGAAAACAGGAACATCGTGCTGTCTAAAGATCCTTTGTAGTTTTTCAGACAGTCCAGATACATAAGGAATGGAGACACCGTTCCTTCTTGGTTCTGTTACACTTTTGTCCTGTTTTTTGGTTCTTTTAACTTTGTTGATAGCCCAAGTAGGATAACCACAGGCTGAGAGTACATTCTGGACATGCCTTTCCTCTTTCTTCTTACTCTCTGAGCCGGTGGGCACTTCTTGGGCTCTATGTTGTAATGTCCGGATTACACCCAGCTTGTGCTGTAATGGATGGTGTGAGTCAAAGTATTGATCCGTATGTGTTGGTTTCCTGTACACTTCTATCTGGAGCTTTCCGTCCTCTCCTTTGAGTGTAGAACAATCAAGAAAGGCCAAGCGGTTCTCTTTGGCGTCCTCTCGCATGAACTTGTGTTCATGCGAGAGGTGTTGGGTGTCCACAGTGCTGATATGCTCTGAGAACGCTTCCAAGTCTTGTTTCTTGATTTTCACAAAGGTGTCATCCACGTAGCGGTACCAATGACTTGGTGGTGTGCCTGGGAACAAAGATAATGCCTTCTTCTCAAACTGTTCCATGTTCAGGTTGGCCACGATGGGAGAGACCGGAGAGCCCATAGCACAGCCGTGAATCTGTCTGTAGAAGTGTCCCCGGAATTGGAAGTAGGTTGTGTTGAGACAGATGTCTAATAGTTTGCATATATGTTCAGGTGTAAGCTTGGTCCTTTGCTTCAAGGTGGAGTCCTCCTGCAGTCTTCTCCTCACCGCTGTCACTGCTTCTGAGGTCGGGATGTAGGTGAACAAGGACACAACATCATAAGAAACCATTACCTCATCTGGGTCCAACTGGAGATGTTTCACTTTGTCCACAAATTTCTGTGTGTTTTCCACATGATGTACTGTGTTCCCCACCAGCGGAATAACTATTCCTTTTCACTTTTTAGTTCCTCTAGAGTTATTGCCTTTCCAGACAGCTTCATGGTCAAATCTTTAAGCTTATTTGCACTGGTACATACTCTGTGTAATACAGTTATTTTTATAAGACGGCAGCATCACTAATGCTACAGAATATGACTTAGATGTGAATATTAATATGAGGTCTAAATGTGATGATTAAATATTTTTTGAGAATCTTGCTGTCTCTAGTTTGTTATTAAGGAACTAGTTGTGAATTCCCCAGTAGAAGCTCACTAGCTACTTGTTATAATCATGAAGTAATGAGGGACTACTTACCACTTTACTTCAGGGGGCGCAAAAAGGGTAGCTAATGATGAAGTAATTAGTAATGAATGAGTCATTACTAGTTTGTGCCGCTCAGTGGCTGATTCATAGTTCATCAAGAATGAAAGTGGTAGTTATTCCGATTCACAGATATTTATGAACTAACCATAACCTAATGATTCATTAATACAGTATCTCCCAGTCTGTTTTCTAGTAATCCATCAATATCTACTAGTCAAGCCATGTGTCTCCAGCTAAATCAGTTTCAATGACAATCGTTGGTGAAGCAGCCACATGTGATGGAGTCAACCATATCTTCAAACAAAGATAACATCTCCTCAAAGGGATTTATATGTACAGGTGACCACTATTATATAAAGATGGCAAAGAAAATATAAAGAAAAGCACATCCAAGTTTTGACGTTTTAGTTGCAGAAATACATATTATTTATGTTATAATCCTAGATTTTGCATATCTGTGTGTGTGTGTGTGTGTGTGTGTGTGTGTGTGTGTGTGTGTGTGTGTGTGTGTGTGTGTGTGTGTGTGTGTACTGCCTTGAGGTACTCAAGGCAGTGGCATTTAAGCAGGATAAATATGCACATCCATGGCACCGGAGATAATCCCTGCAGGGCCACGGGGTGCACATTGTAAGCATGAATAAAGCCAGAACTGAAAACAACTCATCCCAGATAACCAGACAGACAGGTGGACAGACAGAGACCCTCACTTACAGCAGGTTACTTTTCATGTAGCTTATTAAATTGGACATTCAAATAAGCCTTTTGTTGTGCTGACCAACTCTTTCTCAACCACCTTGCTCCTGTGCAAGTGTAACTGAAACACAATCTACTGAGTTATTATGTGCATCTGTAACATCTGTAATGTGCTAATGAAGTGACTACAACAAAAATGCCAACACATTTTCAACAGACCATTTTCTAGTTAACAAACCATAATAATACATACAGACAAGGCTTTGAAACACAGACAAAGGTAGAGTTTCACCCTGATGACATCCAATTAGGTTTAAAGAGATTTGTCCTTTTATTCATAATGAATCAATCCGTTGAATGCAATCATGATGATGTCAAACCACAGAATGAGCATAAAAGGCTTCACAAGAAATGCACTGAATCATTACAAGACAGAGACAAGCTAAGAAGCAGCTAGGAAAAAAGGTTGAATTTAATTGGGAAAATAAAGACACGTTCAAAATACATGCAAGATGTAAGAAACATTTGTTTCTTAACCTTCCTGGTCTTGTAACTGCATTCTGTATTACTCAAAGACTGGCCATGGGCTTTGCTGAATCCTGGCCTATGAAGCAGTAAAATAATCAGTTTCTGCCACTGTGAACAAAACTGCATACTTGTAGATTATAAATGGCTCTTGCACCTGTTTCTGCTTTTCTGTTGCTAAACTACTTTCACACCTGGCTCAGTTTTTAAAGGCAGAATGATGATGTTGTGTATTCATAGCAGTTTCAGGGACAGTTGACTAAAACATAATGTGGCCATTTTTTCATGATTTAAGTGCCAATAGGCAGGTTGAAAAGGTCGAACAGGTCGAAAAGGCTCTGTATTCACTTAACAATAGAAGACAGATGAGGGGAGAAAGATGAGATTTAATATGTTGAATTAGATTATCTTAGGTGCTTCAGACACTCTTGACCTACTGTACTTTATATGTGATGTTGTAGCAGCTCATGCAAATTGAACTGTTTCCTGAACACATCTTCAAATTTCAGAGGACCACATCAAGAACAAATAAAAAAGCACAATGGCTTGCAATGGCTGCTGTTGTGCAAGATACAGAACAGTATAAGATGGAGCAAAGGGATACATATCAGCAAAATATCAGATTGAACAGAAAAAGTCAATTTAAAGCCTCTTATGGATGCAAGAATTAGGTTTCATGAACCCTGGAAGCATAATCCTCCACATGAACTCCTTTCTATATTGTTTTCTAGAAAAATTAGTTTTCACCTTTTTCATTTGTGTTGTCAATTGTTCATGGTGTTTGGATATGGATGTTGATTTCAAACATACTGATTAGGAACATTAATTTTCTTTGTAGTTAGCTGTGTATATGTCCGAAGAGGCTACAATATGAAGCTTGGAAGGTTTTAGTGTTCTGTAATTATAGCATGACTGAGGCATTTTATTATGAGTTCAGAGAAGAGAAAATAGCGCATCCTTAGCCAAGGGCTTTAGTCCACAAACATATGTACATACATACAGTGTGTTAAATCAAGATAACAGACAGAAAGAGTGAGGCTTGTATTTATTTAAGCCCATTGCCAAATAGCGTGTTCTAAATGCAAACATATCTTCATCGAGCATGTTAAATAAATTAAGATCAAATGCCCAGAGAGCCATGTTGTAAAAAGTTAAGGCTACTTTAAGTTATAATTTACTTTTACAAGTAATCTGAATGGTGGCAGGTGTTTCAGTTGTAGTTGCTAGATGAGAGGTCTGTGTTGTGCAGATGGCTGTGCATTCTGTTTACACCTCTCCTTGAGAACAGTGCTGCCTCCCCTGCCCCCAGTCTGAATGCTAATATATTAAGTGTATCACAGCCTCCTTCACTCACTCACTCGCACACACACACACACACCAATATAGATGGTCCTTTGAAGTAAATAATTCACAAAATCAAGTCAAGTCTTAAAAAAAACTCATTTATCTTTACAAATATCTCTGTGCCCTCTGACAATCACATGTATGTTGGTTTGCAATTTTAACCTTTTTAATGTTAATTACACTGCATACTTCCACACAGTATGTATATATCATGCCATCAATTCCAATTTAAGGCTGCAATTAGCAGTTGTGGTCACGACTGATTAATCTATGGATTCTTTTTTCTTTATTTGCATTTTACTATTTAAACTCAATGGAATCATGATTAGTATCATGTCATAAAACTAAAACTATAACCTATAGAAAAAGCAACAAATGTATACACATTGTAACTCAGTGACTACAAAATGTTTTTGACTTCCACTGCATGTTTGGCTGGGAAGCTAGAGTTAAGTATGACCATTATTATGCCATTATGTAGAACTATGGTCTACTGAACATTTATCATTGCCATGTGAGATTAATCAAGATTTCTTTTCTTCATAAGTTTGGAGTCAAATATCATGCTGTGCACAATATTAGCAGTCTGGTACTTTATTATCAATTTGTTGCTTTAATATTATTTAGCTCTTATGGGCCAAGGTTTAATCTATCTACGAAGCAGGAACAGAACTGCGGCAGTTAGTGTTGGGTTATTCACTCCATTAATCTCCCTACGATCCAAAGGCAATTTATAAATAAAATGCCCTCACAATCATATGTCTTAATTTTCAGCCAGGCAACGGGCATATATTTTAATGTGGCACACTATGCAACATTTGTTAGAACAGAATCTTGAAAGTGCAAACAATCGCATCACTGAACATTGTAAGGAGCCCAGCAGGTATCAGGAGACAAATGTTTTTAATTTGTGAGACAATTAGCAATTTGTAATTCTGCTGATGTGTCAGTAGGATAGTCAACAGAAATTAGGGGCATTTGAAGTGACAGAGTTTAAGTAGCTTTCCAACCTTCACTATGTGATACAGTTACAAAAGAATAGGCATTTAATAGTCTGTTTAGGAAGTAAAAGAATGGTAAGTATGGGTGTGAAGGTGCAGCGGCAATTTTCCATTGTCTGAAGGGAGCTCTGCAATCCACATAATGTGCTGTTTAGACTCAGAGGCGCTGGAGATGTAAAATGACAAGTGAAATCAAAACAGAGCCATTGTATGAACAAAGACCCTTTGTTTATCTGCAATAAGTGCTGATTCAAAGATTATAACTCCTGAGGGGGGATGTTGCCAGACACCACACGGTGAGTCACAGACGACCAAGCAAGGTGGTCGGTGCCACTGACAGCTCATTCAGGCATAGCCCACCTGAGAAATCTAAGCTGACGCCTGCCTCCCTCTATGACCTACATTATCTATCATCTCCAGGCTCTGAAAAAAAGACTGAAAACCAATTTTGGCTTCATGGGATTAGAAAGCTGCACATAGAGGCCAGGAGCTCCACTACTTGGCCTGTACTCTCACATGCACTTGTAAAGCGGAAAAGTGCTCCTGTCAGTGTTCTCTTAAGATGAAACAATTGATACCAACACTCATATCTGTCCGTTAATTATGTAGCTACAGCCAGGAGACATGCCGAGAACATAAAGTGACGGATAGTATGCCACTCTTGTTCTGGTGGCATAAGCCAATTCTGAGTGGTACGCTACTTTGACAAGTGGTATGCTACTGGCACACTGGACTATAAGCTGTTGTGTGCCACATGAAAACAGTATGCCACTGTTGTTAAAGAAGAGTGTAGTACACTATAGTAAAGAATCACCATAAGCCGCTGGGGAGTGGTATGTGTCAGTGAAAGAGGAGTGACGTATCGTTTACATGTGCCATATGCAAAGCGAAGAGCAGCAACATACCACTAGTCAAAGTGGCAAACCACTAAGAAACTGACATCTGACATTAAAACAACAATGGCACACCACTGGTATAGCAGTGAAAAGTGATATCTGTCATAGCAACATATCATAATCAGCAGTGGCATTTGTCAATAAGAATGCCAGTGAGAAGTGGTATTTGACAGTGGAACATGAGTGCCATTAGCCAGTAAAACAGTAGCAGAATACCAAAAAAACAATCAACAGTGGTATAGTATACCATCAGCCACTTTTTGATCTCTGCACTGCTGGAACCTGTTAGGTTAGTTTAGCACAAAGACTGGAAACAGGGGAAACAGGCTAGCCTGGCTCTGTCAAATAATAACAAACTACTTCTTGGCTCTTAAAAAACAGAAACATCAAGGCACAAATGGCAAGTCACTAACTGTAGCCCAAACAGAAATAAATGTCTTGCCATTCTAATGATTAATTCCACTGGTTCAAATTTTCTACAGGTTTGTTTTTTCAGGGCCAAATTCACAGGACCTAAGAGGTTTTCTGTTTACCAGAAATATAAATGGTTATTGTCATGTCTCAGCTACAACCAGCAATTAATGTGAGTCACAGTTGTGAGTAAGAATTCAGAAAACTCTGTCTGAAGGCTGACATGAGAAGTGGATGAAAGCTATTTCAAGGCCATTTTAATCTATACCAAGAAGAAAAAAAAATGTTGACTACTTGGAGGGAAAATCTGGTAATGGGTCAACATTCAGTACTCTACACTGTCACTAACCCTGAAGACATACTACAATAAAGAATTTGAGATGCCAACCCACATACATCTGAAAGGTCATGAGCTGGCTGCCAAGCTCAGACATGGCACTAATCTTGAAGTCTGAAAATAGTATTGAGTATTCAACGGCTTCATTTACATTTTAATTAGTATGTTCCACTGGAAATAAAACGTGTATGCATAACCAAAAGGAAAATGAAATTAATATGACTCAAAAAGAAAAACACAAAGTGGCACCCAAAATAGAAATTTGGAGTCCACAAGGCACCAAACAGCACAATAAAAATTTATTTAAAATCGTGGCTTTAGATGTTCTGGTCTCTAATGTGTTGTCTTAGTCATAAAGCACGTTTTCTGTTTTCTGCTTTAATGCTTTGAGAATAAATGTAATGAAAGAGATTTACTGCCTGCGATTGTTTCAAAAATGGGAATTGAACCTGAGAGCCTTAAGAAGTCTTGTGGCACGATCTGTAGCAAACACAATCAATCACCGTTAACAGCCTTGAAACGAGCAGTTCTTTAGCTCCCCTGCAACAGAAACAACAGAAGAGTGAGCAGCGGCTGCTTTGCGTGCCAGATAACAGGTTGAGACAAGCCTCTGAGGCTCTGAGAGCACAGTTACAGCCAGACCAGGAACTGACCAGATGTCAGCTATTATACACAAACAGGTGACAAGAGGTAGAGCAGTGATTGTGTGGACATGCTGCTAAATTCAACTCCCTTCACTGTTCCTGTTATTACGGCGTATGCTCAATTACAAAACAAGTGTTCATTACATTGGAGCTGCAACTGTGACTAAAACCCCATGTTGATGTTTTTGGCTTACATGTACTCTACAGACATAACTGTAAGGCAGTTTCTGCAAAAAATAATATAAAAACTCACCAACCTGTCAATGTTTGATTTAATCCATCACACCACAGGCAACATTAACATTGCTAATTAGCCATTTAGCAGTTTTCACAACACAGAACACACAGGGGTATACATTGGTACTTCCTCCAGCATTCCTACTATTGCAGTATCATCTCAACTTTACCCACAAATTCAATCACAAACTCATTTATAATCCAATTTTACATGAAGCAGTACAACCACGCAGATTAATGTGTAATTAATTTGGATTTTACATGCAGATTTGTCAAGTGGCATATGTACATCTATTGTGGAAAATGTGGAATTAGTTATGTTATCTATTAAGAACCCAGATTTGCAGTAAATCTAGCCTGATTCCTCCTCATCATTCAGATGTTTTGGCTCAGTTTACAGCATAGACACAGACTGTTTGGTCCCAGTTTGGCGATCACGTGCAGTTTCACATCTGTACCTGCTAGAAAGATGAACAGCACAGTATCACACCGTGGTTCATGAAAGCTTATGGGACGTGCCCTAGATATGTCACACTCATAGACAGGAACCTTTTAATTTGAACTCCATTTCCTTCAGGAATCACCCCTGCTCAAGTTCCCAACATATCACATCTGCAGGGGTGTGCAAAATAACAGCTACAAAAAAACAACACGGTCAAAATCACACAAAGATGAATAGCAGTTTGTGCCAGCTTTAAAGTACAGTGGGACAGTCTGTCACTAAATATATTGTATATGTTTATGTATTTTTAAGTGACTTATTGGCAACTAACAGCATTTCAAAGACACCACATAGTAAGCTAAATATCTTAATACAAGGTCCACTTACCAGCTTTTTCAAGAGGTTTCAGCTACATCTCACAGTTGTGAAAGTGCTTATATATGAGGGGGCGATCGTAACTCCGTTCTGTGTTCAAGGGTGGTATTTGGCTGATGAAGACCATGACATGCAGTTGAAAGCTTCAGAAAAACCTAGAGAGTAGACATGGACTTTCACACTCAAGCCAGCAAAATAATTATACGTGGAAAGTAGAATAGTCTTAAAATAGAGAGAAGACAGAACTGGTATTTATGGAGGTTTAATGAGACTTTTTGACTTATTGATTTTTTTGAATAACCACTGTCGTTTATGTCAGAATCTAAGACTGACGGGGCAAAAAAATGTATATAAATGTCAAGAAGAGGTGTGTTGGGACAGTGTTTCAGGGGCAGGTTACAAAAGCAGAGATATGAGGATAAAATTAATTTAACATAAGACTACCATAAGGCATATTTCTGCCTCTCTTATTGCTCGCTTTTTGAACAGAGCAACTGGAAAAACATCAACAGTGGACCAGAATCACCCAGTCACCACAACAGTGTCTCCTAGGAGCTAGAGTTAGCCTCAGCTGGCTTTATCACAGCAGCCAGACTCGTTTTGTGTAAATAAACGGCAATGTGTAAAAAGTACACACAGACTACAAGTTGGCTGAGGCTCATGACTGAGACTGCTTTTTTTGATGAATCACAAAGGAGTAGCAAAATTGTTAATTGTTGTTTTCATACTGTGGCCACAGAAGAAACTCTGGTTGGCTGAAGAATTAACAACAACAATAACATTAATATTAATATCAACATTTAAACTTTATAAAATTTATACTTTTCTAGATCAGTGTGCAAAATACACACAGTTTATTATGTACACCTAGCTAAAACTAATGCAGTCTAATACAATAGTCCTGCAATAAATCCTCCTTCATGAAGGTTGTAATGTTCAGTTTTCGTTGAAACTGTATTATAGAGGAGTCAATACAACTGTCAGTATAATGCAATACAATTCAACAGAACCACAATTAGTACCATTATTTTCCATTTCTTTGTACGTGACTGACCATGCTAAGAAGATGACTATTCCTTTATATGCACAGATGCCAGCATAATAATAATAACACAACATAATGCATGAGATGGAAGAGATTTGAATTCAATCCAAGACTATCTTTAGCTTTCAAACTGTGAAGGGTCACGATGTAGTTGATTGTAGTTGTAGTTGATTAACATTTTGATGACCATTTAGCCCCAAAGGGGCATGTGTCATTGCAATAAATTGGACAGAAAAAATATACAAAGTGACTCACTCAACAGTAATATCACATGAGGTGGATGGAAGGAGCAGCCCATGGGAAAAACATTAACATATAGCATCTCCAAAAAGAGGACAACCACTACATCTATGATAGCATGAAACCTACATTATGGAATGTACAGCACCTATCTGACAAAACACCCACGGTAGTAAAAAAGCAACACCAAGACATAGGGCTTTGATCCATTAAATCAAAATCCAACAACTCTAAGTCGTATACCTGTCTTAATTAATCTGAAAATGAGAAAAGTTTTGCTTGAGGCCACTGAAGAACATAATACCATTGTTCTGTGCTAGCATACTGCAGCAATACCTTTCAGAATACCTGGTTAATTTGTTTCTCTCATAGCAGAATCCTAACAAAAATGCCAAAAGCATCAGTAGCATTCAGTGAATATTTTGCTGTTGCCTCGGGCTACTAATTGTTTGTCAATTTACCCTGGCTGGATGTATGATCAATGCTTTCAATTCAGGGCCTGAACCTGAGAGGTGCTTGTACATGCCTTTGTAATTAGAAAAGACCTGAGTTTCAAGCTCTCACTTGCATTATATCACCCCTATCAGTTAAAGTAACACAGAACTAATCAACCCAGGGAGCCATGAAGATTTCACGCAAGACAGCAGCAAAAATTTATATTGCTTTAGATTACCCATATTGTATTTAGCACAAAATCAAGTTGATGGGTCATTGATTGTTCTGTGTGGCAAGATAACTTCTAATAAATTACTGCTTTCCCTTCTTAATCTGTTTAATTTCCCCTTCGCCTCAACCACGCAGGGTTCATGTCGACACAAAACCTCCACACAGAGAGGCAGAGAAACCACCGCTGACTCCCATCGATTTGCACAATTGTCTCTCTCTGACAGTTAGGTGCTAATTTTCCAGCTCTCATTTAATTATTTTTTTGGCCAAAGAATTATGTGGAATCGCTCAGTGTTCAGTGGGCTCAAGTGAACTATAAAGACAAAGAACAGTAACAAGCATCTATTGAAAATACTGTACTCAAGTACCTTAATTCAGCTGAACTGCTATTTATGAAAGTAAAGTAAAGTATGGGTTTGATGTAAGTGACCCATTATCAACGCTTTTTTTAGTCTGATCTCAAACAAGTGACTGCTTATCTCCATCAACAATTAGGCGAGAGAAATAAGATGTTATCTGACAGATTCTATCACTTGAATCAACTTAATAAGGATCTACAGGTCAGGGATAAAAGACTTCAAAAGAAGCTGACCCTTCTGTCTGCTGATTTACATAAAGGCTTCACTTCCTACACTATAACCCGCTCCTCACCTGTGGTAACTGGAGTGATAGAGACTTCTTGGAGGCACTGAACTTCAGCATCCTTACTGAGGTGATGAGATGTGGGAAGGACCTTTTGACTTTTGATGATGCCTAGGAGTTTGCAGTGACAGCTAAGCAGCTGATTCCATGAGACTTCCAGCTTGAATGATTTGACATTTAGTCACCAGATTTAGATAATAAAAAAGTCACAGCAGCTGCTGGCTCAGTGGCCACAGCTGCTGCGGCAACACATCCACCTCTATGCAGCGTTAAAGAAACTTGGGCAGCATCCCAATCGTATGCCATAATATTGGTCAATGCCCCCATACAGTTGACAGAAACAAAATGCTTAGCAGTTTGAAGTGCCAATAAAACTCCATAAATCTCATATACATATAACAACCTTCTGTCGAGCATTTGCTACTAAAACACATACACTCTCTCACACACACACAGCAAATGTCAAATGCAACTTAGTAGGACAACATGCTACATCACAACTTTCTCTTCACTGTCAAAACTGTTTAATCCATTCATTTGGTCTACAAAACTTGCACTTGCATAATCACAACAACCAATATAGCAGTTTGAGAGATAATGAAATGTAACTTAGCTGTACAGCAAATTGAACTACACTTGTACCAGCACACAGGAATGGATCGCTATTAGAGGGTGAAGGGCTGAAGTGTTGAAAAACATTGACATGGCCTCATTAGAGGCCAAACTTGCTCCGATGGATAGGCCTATGTGGGATTTCCGCGGCGCGTAATTTGAGTGCTGCTCGGCATCTTTGCGCTCAGCGCTGCCTCTGATGGCTGGAAGCTAAATTGAAGGTGATGCTGGAGCGTGGACTTGCAATAGAGCTTCTGGCCACCAGTGGCGTAGGTGTATGTCTTGGGTCAGAGGGATACCTTAACTTTGGAACTTACCAAAGGTCCAGAAGGCCGACAACAGGGTCAAAAACGGATTTTCATCTGTAACTTTGATAAATGAGGGCAAAAGGTGTGACTTTGGCACTAATTGGCTGTTACATTTTGAAAGTGCACATGTTCAAAGGGAATATAATTCTTGATTTCCTGGGTTTTACAACACAGTGTCAATTTTATTCAGCCATTACCACTGACCCTCTTGTGAGAAAAAAGTCAGTGTGAAAACTGCCAAAACACGGACTAAGCATTTGGCTGGATTATTGGAAAAAAAAGAAATACTGAGCCTTGATCCTGACGTGCCAAAAAGGCCTACTATGTTTTCATATTGTTAACGGTTGTCAGTTTAAATTGATATATGTATATATATATACTTCATTTTCACCTCGTAAAAATGTTCAACACGCAATAATTTTTTATCAAGATGCCATTAAAATGTCTTCTCTGTTTAACGTAGCTTAAGGACTGGATATCTGTATCACAGCTGAGACAGCCTCTCTTGCGTTCAGAGGTGAGTCGCTTCAGCACCTCCTCAGCGCTGTTCACGCGCGTCCTTCAGGATATCCGCGCTCTCCGTCTGAAGCAGCGACAGCGCGCATCACATCACGAGCGCATCGGAGCTTTGTGCAGAGCCAAGCAAGTGGCGTTTGAATTTTATTTACTTGTCCTCTTCTCCTCGCCTGTCACGCAGGCTACATTATGAGATTATTAAAAGGAAAATTCACATTGCAGAGATGCTTTTCCACTTCGATGCCGGTGAGACAAACTTGAGGAATATTTGAAGATGAAGATGATGAATCTGTCCTAAAGACTGAAATACTTTCATCCTTACTGAAGTGGCGTAGTTTGTAAATAGTGAAAATCCAGTTGCAGGTAAGACGATACTTGATTTACAGTAGTGATTGGTGAATTGGCAAAGATGCACATGTCAGTAGATGTACGAAGATAACATTGCCAGATTAATGTAATTATTCCATTAAAATTAAGTTGAACAAATTTTCCAAATTGAACATGTTGGACATTTTAAGCATGGTAAAATCATATTGTTCTTGCATGTGTATTGAAACAAATGTGATTTCATGCCACAAACTCCTCAGCTGGGTCTGTACAGAGTTTGCTAACATTGTAAATGAAATTCCTTGACTTGACTTCAGTCTTACTTTATTTTCCATAAGCTGGATTTGCATGATTAACTCCAGCATGTAATAATGTATTCAGCTGAATATCCATCTTCTACCTTTTAGCTGCTAAAAGCTATTTAGTTAGAGCAGAATTCATGGCCTTGAGCAGTGAAGAAGAAAAATACCACATGAAAAAAAGCTAAGAACTTATAGCCAATTTATTAAAATAGCATTTCACCAGTTATTCTGATGGCAAACCACATTTTTCACTTTCTTTGGACTGTGCTGGCTCTCTGTTCTGTTTTTTACAGAAAGAACCTGTTGCACAGTATGCACACTAACTCAAATACAGCAATTTAACAGTTCACAAAATATTAGTCATACCAACAGTGATCAGTGACTTGTGATTTATTGTTCACCTCAGCAGCAGAGCTACAAAGTGCTTGAAGAGGGCATTATGTTTTATTTCAGTGGTCTGTCTCTGTAGGAATAATTAACTATCTTGTTTATCATAGGTAACACAAACAAATTCTGTTACATTACATAATAGTTTGTCCATCCACCTGACTCAGACAACGCTCATTTATAGACAAACAGGCGATGTTTTCACTGAGCTCAAACATCCTCTTTACTAACATTTGGTCGCCTATTCGCCAAAAACAAGACTCCAGGCAGTGTCCACCCTATCCTGCTGCCATGGTGAAAATGATAAACTAGCATAATAAAACCTCTTATGTTATTGGCACCAAACTAAGTTGTCAGACCATGTTTGCCTCCTGTGCTTTGGCAGTGACAAGCACTTCAATCTGACTGTGACGAGGCTACTGACTGTACAGTGATTCCCCTTATTCAATTACTTAGGCTGGGATTAATTTACATCCATGCCCAGCCCCTAATAAATTGAAAAAAATGTGTCAGCAGAGAATTCATTGTAACCCAGTCACAGCTGATAATTTAGCAACATGTGAAGGGCAAGTATTTTCCCAAGGAGAGCTTATGACAATATGGCGTGCAGAGTGATTTCCCTTGGTAGCAGTGCCTGACCAAATAAACACACAAGGAATATCTGGCCTCAGGCACTGATCCTGAGGTTCTCTTCTTTGCACATGCTATCAGTCTGTTCTGTTCTTGAGAAAGAGGACTGGCTGGCCATGAGGATGATTAGAAAAAGGACATTTTCTTTTTTTAAAGGACACAAGTAAATATACATCTAAAAGTGCTGTAAAGAAAAGCTTTTGTTCTGACTGATAACATGGATTTATGTCACAGAGATTATTGTATTGTGTCACTCATGCGCAGTGTTGCAATGCATGTGATAGCTACTCGTTACATTCAGATCAATTGGTTCAACAGACTAACATCTGTCAGCAAGTGGTCTGAATAGAGGAAGGAAGAGAGGTCACATTCAATATCTGATGAAGATAATGACTATGGATCTCACTTTTCTTCTTCTGGAAAGCATGAAATCAATATCAAAATACAGATCAAGTGGAATGATTGTTTTATTCTCTGTCAACTAGCCCATAACTGTCAGGATTGTAAAAAATCATTTATAATAAAAGGGTATTTTACACTGTTACTGACATAAGTCTTTTTGTGTGCAGGTGAGATGCCATAATCCATTTGAGACAGAGAGAGACAGTGAGGTATCATGGACTCCTGGATCTTCCCATCGTCCCCTCCGAACCTGTCGGAGCACCTCATGTATGATAGCTTCATGCAGGGCAATGAGTCCGACCTCCATGGGAACTACACAGACCACAGCTTCAACAGAACCAGCACGGTGGTCATCACCTGCATGTACTTTCTGGTTTGCACCGTGGGGCTCTGCGGAAACGCCCTCGTCATCTACGTCATCCTGCGCTACGCCAAAATGAAGACAGTTACCAACATCTACATCCTCAACCTGGCAGTGGCTGACGTGCTCTTCATGCTGGGCCTGCCATTTATCGCCATCCAGTTGGCGCTGGTCCATTGGCCATTCGGTCCTGTGCTCTGCAGGGTGGTGATGACCGTCGACTCCCTAAACCAGTTCACATCCATCTTCTGCCTGATGGTCATGAGCATCGACCGCTACCTGGCTGTGGTGCATCCCATTAAGTCCACAAAGTGGCGCAAGCCACGCATGGCCAAGACTATCAACTTAACAGTGTGGGGGGTGTCGCTGATGGTTAACCTGCCCATCGTTATCTACAGCGGCGTCATCACAAAGCACGACGGCTGCTTCTGCACCATCGTGTGGCCTGAGCCTCAGGAGGCCTACTACACAGCGTTCATGTTCTACACCTTCATCCTGGGTTTCTTCCTGCCCCTCATGGTCATCTGCCTTTGCTACTTGTTCATCATCATTAAGGTGAAGTCCTCAGGCATCCGTGTGGGCTCCTCCAAGAGGAAGCGCTCAGAGAGGAAGGTGACTCGGATGGTGTCCATCGTGGTGGCAGTGTTTGTCTTCTGCTGGCTGCCTTTCTACGTCTTCAACGTCACCTCGGTGACGGGAACCATCAGCACCACACCCATCCTGAGGAGCACCTTTGCTTTCGTGGTGGTTCTAGGATACGCCAACAGCTGCGCCAATCCCATCCTGTATGCCTTCCTGTCGGAGAACTTCAAGAAGAGTTTCCAGAATGTTCTATGTCTTAAGAAAGTGGGTGGGCTGGATGAGGTTGACCGCAGCGATAGCCGGCAAGATAAGTCTCGCATGATGAATGACCCCACGGAGACCCAAAGTACTCTGCTGAATGGAGACCTGCAGACCAGCATCTGAGAGGAAGGTTATAGGACTCCCATACACACACACACACACACACACACACACACACACACACACACTCATACAGACTGACATCTCTGTGAAACTAATAACAGTCAGCTCTTATCAACATCTGTACGGTCACATCAGAGAGGATGAGGACATGATTAAATATTAAACAAGGAGTTCACAGAGAAACATGTCCCTTGTTGAGGAGGACAAAGCACCTACAGAAATTATGAATAACAACATGTGGAACTGCACTGTTCCTCTATCTGCCTTTGACACATTGTTGGGTTTCCCTGGCTGTAAACAAATCCATTATAACATAATCAGAAGTTCATACAGGTGTTTGCTCTGTGCTGTAAATGAAAATGAAATCTGTTTGACTGTTTGTTCTCAGTATATTGATTCTGAGGTAAGGCAGAAGGGACACCAACACACTTACAAATGGTCCCCTGGGTGACATGAATTTTCCCTGGAGACCCAGGATTATATACATAGTTTACAGCAGAGGGCATGGGCCAAGTTTCCATACTCCTGTATTGTGTAAAAATAACAGCATAACAGTGTGCTCATATGGTGCAAAACAACATACTGTTGTTAAAACTGGCAACCTTATCATTCCTCTACTTTTCTTCCTGTCTTGTTTGCAGGTTATTTTCTCTGGAGGGTGGTTTGACTGTAAATAACTGTACAGAAAATGGGCAAAGAGACAGAGGGGAGACAGAGAGTCAGAAGATTTTATATTTAGTGTTATTTAGTTTCAAAACTCTAAATCTGACTTGTGAATAAGTAATGATTATTTTCAGACACAGTACGTAATGGATGTCAGTGCCATTGATTCTTGTGTTTGGTAGTTTACAGTCTGATTTAATGTGTGACCAGTTTTACTTGTGATAGAAATGTATCAAATGTAAATGTGAATAACAGTGTTCAGCAGGCAAATATTTTGTACTGTGTCACTCGCTGCTTCATTATAGCTACATGCATAATTAATATTGGCTCAGTCAATATACCGAGCCAGCCTCTAACCAAAATGCTGCTAAGATGTATAGAAATTCACACTATTATAAAGTAATTTCACTGTATGCCTGTTTCTACTGGACTGAATTTCTGTTGGGATCTGTTCTTTGTCACAGCTTATTTACCATTATTTATGTATATCATGTAATAATGTTGCTGTCATTGTTTGCAGTTGTTACAGTAATGGCTTTTATCAAAAATGCCAGACTGCATGATTCTAAATGATTCAATATGAATGCTGAGTAGTGGCTCAGCTTCATCTTTTTATGTCATCTGAGAGCATAAAACCTGCTCAGATAATAATGATTTAATAATAATGATTATTTTACTCTGTTACTCTCCCTATATTTGAATAGAGTTATAAGAAGCAGATGGGTTGCTATCCTGGACGTAGTGCAATGGGATTTAAGCTGGATTTAAAATATTTGTGTTTAAACACATGTTCAGTTTATTGTTATTTCACTGTGTTGTACAACAGAAAACACTGTTTGGTAACTGTCTGTTGAATTTTGATGTGCTGTTTCCCTGTTTTCTTTGACTTTGCGAATATAAGAGGCTTAGCATGTCCCATGCTGCCTCCCATTGCGAGCTACTTGTAAACACTTTGTATGCTGAGGCTGAACCATCCTCCTTTTATAATCCGTGGCATTTGGGAGGCCACATTTCAAGTGTGGTTTCTGTCCCCGGGTGTCTGAGAGATGTGAATTTGCGAAGGGCTAGAACACTTATCCTCAAGAGGCTCTGGTGTTCCTTTATTATCATCACCGCGCTGCTCCAGGAGTCCGCAGTTCATCCTGCCATCCTGTGACTCCCTGTCCGTTGCCGTAGTCAGATTACTATCTATATAAGTTATTAAACTTTTACCCTACATGTGCAGGTTCCTTCATACACACCAAAGCCAGTGACAGATTATGATTAATGTGAAAAAGATTCCTGAGTGTGTGTGTGTTGCAAAAATGTGAGGTAAAATATATGTCACTATTGATATTTAAATATATATATTCAATACATACAAACCACTCTAAGCATGTTGTTTTGAGATATATAACTTCTTCATGTGTTAGTCTTGCATGATACACAGAAGCGCGCACACACACACACACACACACACACACACACACACACACAGACACACACATTGTGAACCGCTATATCGAATATTGAATCAAATATCCATATCCAATCTCTGTCTCTGCAGTTCTGCTGAATTTGTTACCTGGACTGTAACGTCTTATTACTGCTGAAAGACATGACACACCTCTAGTGTCCTATATTTCCATAGTAACAGTGACCAAGAGTGTTGGCCCCATGGTTACATTCATTAGCATAATAGAAATAGAGAGATGACTTTGGACATGAATTATGAATGTAGACATTGTTCAGATGCCAGAAAGAAAAAATAAATAAATAAAGGCTGCATCCACCGAGCTGTGAAACCAAACACCTCAGTTACATTAAACCTGATTAAAATGTATAGTTTGTGTCAGTGTGCAGTAGCCTACAAAATGTAAAACCAAACCAAACACCTTGCTTTAGTGTATCATAATAGCAGATATTAGAGAACACAATGGCATACTGGCCACACTGTTAGTTAATGCAGACTGGACATGCATAGGTTGTACAATATCATCCAGCTGTTGTAGAGTTGTTGTAGTAATTATGATTCTGGCAAATACTTTTCTTACAATAATGATTGTAGTTTATTTTTCATCTTTCTTAAACAGCTCCATTTCTTAAGACTATATTGCAGATTTTCTACTTGGTATTTGTTCCATTTGTGTTTTAGTTTAGCATGTTTTTTATGAGTCTTAATTTAATTGCTCAAATGTTATGTTAAAGGTTTTACTGTTTCCGTAGAAAATTTGCATTATTTATGTTCTTCCAGTTCCTGTTCTGTTTGGTTACACTGAAAGACCAAGTTTGATGGAGCAAACTAAGATTATGTGTAGTTGTGCTGAAACTAAATAAAGTAAGAAATAAGTTACATATAGTATTTTTTCTTTTGGTGCAATATTATGAAAAACTAATGCTAAAAGATATGAAATATTTAAATAAAAAGACATTTTTTTTAATGAATGGTAAAATACTGTATGTTTACATTATATTAAAAGTTTGGATTTCCCATGACAATTATTTCCAAAATAATTACAAGTCATTACAAATCACACATGTTGAACAAATTTAAGCTTGTCACATGTAGTCTTTTAGGTAATATTAATGTCTGCTGCTAATTACTGTAGAAACGCACAGCATGTTATAACAAACGTGTGAAAACAATTCTTTTATGACTCTCATGTATACATTCCTTTTCCTTTCATTTTCTCAGTCTGGAATGTGTTTACATACTGCATTGCACACAATCTTAAATGCAGGTTTGAGTTTTATTTTTTTCAGACTGTATCTAAGATTCTTGATTTGACCACAAAGCGGCACCATAATCAAATGTGTAACTAGTGCTGCTCCACAGCCAGAAATCCATCAGAGTTTTAGTAGACAGGTGAGAGTGCATGTTTGCAAATGTGTTTCACTGTATTCAGTCTATCAACTATTGGTTAATAAAAGGTTATGTGTCCTTTACAGTGCTTTCTTGTTCTATCATGAGAGTACACTGGCAGTAATATAAGGTCCTTATATTGCACCACTCAAGGGAATGGTATGGGTCCCACATAGAGACACCACAGCACTTCAATTCTAGGAAATACGTTATATTGTCCTTATGAAGGTAAGGATGGATGGAAAATTAGACAAAAGACAGTACATACACATTCCAGTTTTGTTCTGAGTTTAATCACTGAAACGGATAATGAAGCTCTCCTCTTCCTTTTCGTTTCAGCTGCGTCCCTGAATGTCCTTGGGTGGCCTTAACTGCTCCGTGATACATCAAAACCATAGTGCGACCACTTTACAAGTCTTTGATTTTACTCTTCAGAAACCCTCCGTTGCCCTCTAGCTGAGGTTCTGCAGCAGACCAAAGGATATGCATGTTTGTTTTCAATTACAGAGCAGCTAAACAACCAGGGGTTGTGGTTTTTATGTGGCATTACTTTGTGATAGGTTAGAGCCCTCATCTTATAC